>NW_026623855.1:256086-284334 GCF_030028575.1 Malurus melanocephalus | reverse complement strand
TTTTTACGAGGCGATGTTCAACCCTCCAAGGGGAAGGGGTGGTTAAATCCTCATGTTTTGCAGTTTCCCTCTGTAGCTCTGGATGTGTTTTTCACCTTTCCCAGAAGGGATTTTCCCTTGAGGAAAGGCAGAGAGTGTGAGGGGATGACATTGAGGAAAAGCCTGAACTCCAGGAGTGTCCCCAGGACGGATTTAACAAGGTTCTGCTGCAAAATGGAACCTCCATTTTTGGCTCCCAAATCCCCATTTTTGACTCCCAAATCCCAAATTTTAGCTCTCAAATCCCRATTTTTGGCTCCAAGCCAAATTTCTGAGCCCAAATCTAGATTCTTGGCTCCCAAATCCCCAGATGGAAATCCCACCAAGCTCCCAGAATTGCTTTATCTCAGATCCAATCTCTCATCTGAGCCCTTGGAGTCCCCTCTGCTGGGTTTGTTTCACACTGCCCTTGCACACAGTTTTTTATTCATTTTTTCATTTATTCATTCTCCCATCCCTGTTTTTTCTCCCAAATAACTTCCAAACTTTCTGCCTCCTTGCTCAGCCCTGGTGTGAATCAGCACAGCCGATAAATCTATAATTGCTTGTGCACAACAGGCACCTGATTCTGGAAATGCAGCAGCCTTCTGTTGTATCTCCCAGATTCTTATCCCTATAACCGACCAGATTTTTATCCATTGGGAGATTTAACCCTGATTTTCCCCTTTTTACCCCCTCATATATGTGGCACATACTAATTTTCTTCTCCTTCCCTCTCCTTTCCCAAAGGGCTGGAATCCACTGAGGTGATAACAGCTCTACAGTAAAAACTGTTCAATCTTCCCTCCAAAAAGGGATTTTAACCAAACACCCACTTTTTTCCTTAAATTGGAAGGGTGGCCTTGCTCAGTTTAATACTTGATCCACCAGGACATGATGGAGCAAGAACAGAAATCAAATGCATGCAAGCGCAGAGGGAAATGCATTAATTATCCCCTCAGTTGGGTGATAAATTGGGATTGTATTTCTTTTGGCCTGGGAGGYTGTTTTAATAAGGACACTTGAAAATTCCTCATTTCCCATTGTGCAGGTGCCACCCACCAGGGACAGAGAATCTGTGTGACAAAGCTGTGACCTCCAGGGAAGCTTCCATGGGTCAAGCTTGGGAACAGATCCCATCCCACAGAGCTGGGCTGTGAATTCCCATTACTCCTGTTTTCTCCCTGTGGGTTGGAGGGATGCAGCTGTAGGACACCCAGGACATGGCTCTGGGTGTGAGGCTGGGATTTAGGGCGATTTCCCCTTTCTCTTCCTGCCCTTTGCCCAGCTCCTTTGTAGTTCTGGTGTTTGTTTCTACCCACGTTGATTTGTGCTGGCACAGGASGATATTCAGTGCCTCATCCCCCTCCAGCCTTTTTTCCCATGAGGAATGGAGCTGGATTAGTTGGCTCTGCCTGTCCTGAGCCCTCTGCACAGCAGAATCTTCCTCCAGGCAGGAGAGGGATGTTCCTCCAGGCAAGAGGAGGATTTTTTCCAGGCAGGAGGAGGATGTTCCTGTGTTCCTCCAGGCAAGACGAGGACTTTTTCCAGGCAGGAGAGGGATATTTCTCCAGGCAGGAGGATGTTCTTGTGTTCCTCCAGGCAGAAGGAGGATTTTTTCCAGGCAGGAGGAGGATGTTCCTGTGTTCCTCCAGGTAAGAAGAGGAATTTTTCCAGGCAGGAGGAGGATGTTCCTGTGTTTCTTAAGGCAGGAGGAGGATTTTTGCCAGGCAGGAGGAGGATGTTCCTGTGTTTTTTAAGGCAGGAGGAAGATTTTTTCCATGCAGGAGGAAGATGTTCCTGTATTCCTCCAGGCAAGATTTTTTCCAGGCAGGAGGAGGATGTTCCTGTGTTCCTCCAGGCAGGAGGAGAATTTTTTTTCAAGGCAGGAGAAGGGAGCAGAGCAGCCACAGCCCTGTGCTCCCCCTCAGTCCAGCCCCACTCCCAGCTGGCATCTCAGGAGGTTTTCCTGCTTTGTCTCCTCACTGGACCTCTGCTCATCTCTCTCATCCCAAAACCTCCTCAGTTTACTCATTTGAGCTTTTTTTCCTCCCATGGCATGCCCAGGGAACAGCCCCTTCCCTCCCAGCCAAAGGCTCCCATCACTGTCTGTGTTCTCCAGGGCCCTTCCCAGGAGGTTGGGATAAAGTTTCCACAGGGGAGTTTTCCTTTCACAGCCTTTCCTTCCAAAGCAGAGGTCAGCAATGTACATTTTCCAGTGTTTGCCCACAGTTGCTTCATTATTTTGATCCCATTTTGACCCAAAATGCTCCCTTTGGTTGAAAGGTAGGACAGGGTCAGTCAAGGAGCACCATTTTCTCCTRAAGTTGGGGCCAAAATCTTTACTTTGTCCTGGGATTATCTAAACCCCAGGGAGTCTTGAGCCAGGGCTTTGATTCCAACACTATCCTATATAATTACATTTTCCAGATAAAAAGCAAAATCTCTGATGGTCTTTTTGCAACAGCTCCTGCAGGTGGCTTGCAAAAATCCCCATGTCACCTTTTTTTGGCACAACCCCATAAAACCCTCACACAAACAAAAGAGCTCATGGGATTTTGAGCCAAAAATACTCGAGAGTGGAGAGTCCCCTGAAGTGCTGAGGAAATATTTGGATTTGCACTGAGATCATTCCAGGTAAAGAGTGACACGGAAGTAACRTTCCATGTAAAGAGTTAACAGCCATGAATAGAGGGACATTCAAGCTTTAACTTTGATCTCGCAGGAAAAAATGCCCCTGGTATTCAAAAAATAAAAAAATATCCTCTATTTAAAAAGGAAAAAAAATCTGAGGGAAACTAAAGTCTGGCAGRAAAATCTGTATTGCAGAATTTTGAATACAGTACCCAACACGTGCAAAAATMCTCACAGCTATAGATCAGCTGCAAAGCATTTTGAAGCAATCAGTGGTAGGAAAATTTAAAAAAAAAATATATAAAATAAAAAATTATAAAAAGACAGTATTTGGAAATTTGTAATAGTAGCGGCAGCTTCCACAGTAAGGTTCACCCAAAGGAAAAYGCTGATTTATGCCCTACTAAAACAAAAAATCCTTCCTGGGCTTATCTGCATCTCTTCTCTATCTGCAAACTGCTGAGTGACCAAAAAAAAATATTATTTTATAAAATGACCAGGGGTTAATGTAACACCTATTTTGCACCAATTAAAAAATATTTAATTTGAAAAATTACAAGTATTTGGATTATATTTTTGAGATTTATGGCCTTTCATGTCAGCGTTTGGGAGAGGTTTATGTTATGCTGTGATTATCACTGCAGCTCTCCCAAGCTGGCAGGGAGGACACAGGTGTTAGGAAAATTAATCCACAAGCACCAGAGGTTCATGTCCAAAAAGGAGACAGGAGTCCCGCAGCCTTATTCATGAATAAAGGGAGAGGTCATGGGCATTTCCCATGGGGTCTCTCAAATTGCWGGAGGACGAAGCCTCTTTTATCCCAATTTCCCGGCCGCGGTTCCCTCTTTCCCCGTTGCTGAGGTAATTGAGAGGTTCAGGCTCCCCGAATCACCTGATGAAACCCCCCCTTCTATCATATATTGCTCCCTTTCAATATACATCTCTGTGTCTCTGCTCTTGTAGGCCATTAACATAGTCGGGGGTAAGTCAATCAGTGGAATTCCTATGGAAATCCTTCCCATTGTTTCTTTCTATCTCCCAGTATCAGCCTTATCTTACCCCCAGAATCAGTCTGTAAAGACACTCCCTTCTCAGTCCTTTCCCAGGGAAAGGAAAAGGTGTCGGGAAGGTTAAAGGAGGAAAGTCAGTTGTGGAAGGAATCAGGAGATGATGGAATGGTGCGGGGTCAGAGGCAGGGCTGCCCGCTCAGCGCAGGCCGTGCGGAGGCACTGCAGAGCCGAAAGTGAGGAATGCGGGCGAACAGGAACGGGAGCGGCTGCGCATCCTGTCCGCATCCTGCTTCCTGTCCGGCCAGAGCGCTGCCAGAGCCCGCCAAAGCGCGCCGGAGGGGTCAAAAGGAACTGAAACCCGTTCTTTTTTAGAACGCCGGGTTTGGCTATAAAGCGGGGGTTGGTCTTTGCAAGGAACAGATTCGCTTGCATCAGTCCGTGCCTTCAAAGAGCCGAGCGGGACCTGCAGMAGCGCCGGAGGGACCCGGAGCCGGCAGCGCGGCCCCAACCGAAGGATTGATCCCGACCGAGCTCCCACTTCTCACCGCTGCATCCCACAGGTCAGCCGAGTGAGCGGCCGCGAGGAAAAATGGGGCAAAACGTCCAGAAATCGCAGCAAAAGCACGAGAAACTTTTAATRCTCGTTAGAAAAGAGGAACTTTTA
Source organism: Malurus melanocephalus (assembly GCF_030028575.1). Lineage (NCBI taxonomy): Eukaryota > Metazoa > Chordata > Aves > Passeriformes > Maluridae > Malurus > Malurus melanocephalus. The sequence goes on along the minus strand of NW_026623855.1, from coordinate 280,008 downwards.
ACGCGCATTGCCAGAGAGCAAGGCTTTAAACTTCAGCCCAGGCAAGTCTGGCAGTTGCTGTTCTGGATACGGGACARCTGTCCCTGGTATCTTTCCGATGACTCGTGCGAACTTTCCGAATGGCAGAAGGTGGGAGAATTCCTGCAGAGGCAGCAAGCGGCAGGGCACAACGTGGACCCCGARGATGTCAGCACGTGGAGGGTTATCTATACTGCTCTCCACACTTCCCTGCTGGCCGCTCGGGCTGTGTCTCCTACAGTCGACCAGTTACCGGCTGAAACGGGCACAGAGCAGATGGTGCAGGAGGCCGGAGGGAAAGGCTCTGCAACTCCCCCTCCGTGTGCACCGTTTGTGGCTGGGGCGGATGCTAATGGGGACACTCCGAAGGCTGCAGCCAATTCCGTTCTTGAAGATGGCCAATGCAAGGCACTTAAGGAAGGGGATGCAGAGGTTTCTCAGACAATGCAAATCGTGTGTAGGGGCCAACAACCTCCCAGACGCAAACAACTATCCTATGGCATYTTAAAGGATTTAAGAGAGTCAGTARAAGAAGAGGGTATACACTCRCCATTTGCTAGGTATTACATAGAGCACATTGCGAGCTTCTACACAATTACTCCTGCTTATTGGAGAATTATTTTTAAGCTTGTTATGAGTGAGGAGCAGTACTCTGTATGGATGATGGAATAKAGAGAACTGTGTACTGAGCAAGCAATGAAAAATGTCCCCAACAGCATCGCAATTTACACCGATCATTTGATGGGACGGGGTCAGTTTGGTACTTTGGTGCCACAAACCARAATGGACTGGCAGGTATGTGAGCAGGCAACAAGCCTGGCTCTGTAGGCACTGTGCAGGGTCCCCGATGCAGAGCGAGCAGAACCATCGTTTGTAACCATCCACCAAGGACCCCAGGAGCTGTATCCCACCTTCATAGAGCGACTCCAAAGCGCAATATCCCGACAGGTGAAGCCAGCCGCCGCTGCGGAGCTGCTGCTGATGGAGCTGGCAGTGGAGCACGCCAACGCCGACTGTTGCTATGTGCTGGATCCCATCCGCAGCACGGCGAGCAGCGTGAGCGATCTCATCAGGGCGTGTGCAGAYGTGGGCACTGAGCAGTTCAAGGCCGAGCTGCTGGCCACCGCCATTGCTCAGCAGCTCCGTGTGGGCCGGGCCGCTGGGAAATGTTTCAGTTGTGGCCAGGAAGGGCACCTCAAACGGCAGTGCCCAAAAAGAACATCCGGACCTGGGGCTGCGCGGACCCCGCCCAGGCCGTGTCCTCGGTGCCAGAAGGGGTTTCATTGGAGCAATCAATGCCAGTCAAAGTTTGACAAAAACGGTAATCGGCTACCAAAGCTGGGAAACTCTGAGAGGGGCGCGAGGTCTGGTGCCCCTCAGTAAAACAGGATCCAGATCCCTCACTCCCAACAGGATGCGGCCACCACTCTCCCCACAGGCACCCCAGGGACTGAGTGCCAGCCTGGACTTGGCAGTCAGCAGCGAGATTGTTTTTCACAGGTGAAGCATGCCATAGATAAACAGTGACTGTACATTGCCTCATACATACAAATGCTGTGTACTTCAAAATAKAATCAATTCCACCACAGAAATACCTGGGCTGGCAAATCTTGCAACAAAAATTTCTCCTGTAGAAGATTCAAATTGTCAGAGAGGTAAAAACTTYGAATGCTTTGCAGAAGATGTTGGGGACAATTAACTGGCTTAGGCCTCTTTTGGGAGTTACTACTGAGACTTCGTCACCGCTTTTTCCACTGCTGAGGGGAGATTCTGACCTGTCATGACCGTGACAGATTAAGGGCCAAGCTGACCTAGCCTGACAATTGGTTGCRTCACAAATTGACTCTTTTTGCTTCATGACAATTTTCAACCCCGAATGAGGCTGGTTTTAATTCCTAATTCATTTCAACTTCATGTGTTTGGGCCAGTGGGATGAGACACGCCAGGCCTGTTCATGGCACCTTGTGTTTGACCCCACAATGATGGCTGGGAAGGACCKTTAAGATCATTGAGTCCAACTGTAATGCTGGATATAAGAACGTTTAGAAGCCTCCACGTGAAATCTCCTGAAGTTTTCCMATGGAATTACTCAGGAAATYATGGAGTGCTTTGGGTTGGGAGAGATCTTTAAGACCATCCAATTCCAATCCCAGGAACCTTCCACTGTCCCAGGCTGCTCCCAGCCCCAATGTCCAACCTWGCCTTGGACAMTGCCAGGGATCCAGGGACAGCCACAGCTTCTCTKGGCATGCAGTGCCAAACCTCCACAGAGAAGAATTTTTCCATATTTCCATATTTCMCTCCTAAATTTCCCCTCTCTTCACCCCTCCTGACTTATCCAAGGGATAATATTTATTTGTCCCTAGGAAAAAAAAGTAAAAATCCTTCCATTTTTGCCATCTCCCCCCCAGCTCTCCTGCCTTAAACCCACTCCTCAGTCCGAGTATGCAGAGCTGGCGAGGCTCATCCTGGCCCTCGGGACCTGTTGCTGCCTCTCCTCGTGTCCGTCCCCTCGCGTGTCGCTGTCACCGTCGCTCGCCCCCCGAGCGGCCGGGCTGGCCCAGCCTCATTAGCGGCGGCTCGGGCGCGCTGTTTAATTGAGCGCCGTGGCCACCAGCTGCCGCTCAGGCAGCCTCATCTGCGCACTAAGTGCTCCTAATTGTCCCCATCCGGCCGCAGCCCCGAGCCGGGCAGGGCAGCGCCATCCCGGAGCTCGGCATCCGTCGGGATCAGGTGTTTGCGGGGGCAGGTGCCGGAGCTGGCGGTGCCCGAGCGGCGGCTCCAGCGCGGCCGGCGGGGACGATGATTCCAACATATGGGAAGTTTTGCAGCTCATTAATCCGCAGCGCAAATCCCACAGCAGAACCCTGTCAGCGACAGGGCTGGACAGGACAAAGCAGGAGGAATGGGRATGCTCCGGAGGGGAGAAACTGAGCGGTGTTGGCGTTGACATCGCCCGTGTTTGGACACTGCTGCTGTCGGGGCTGTTCCCTGCAAACACCAAAAGGATGCGCTCCTTAATCTCGGACTCTGAGGGGAAATCCCCACATTTGCAGATCTCTTAAATACTCTGCCTGTTCACACATTGCAGAGCAGCTCCCTGTCCTGAGGAGTTGTGGGATTAAGTGTGTTAGTTTTCAGATATGAAATTAAAATGGTCCTCAAAACCCCAGAAAAATAAACAGATTAAAAAATAGTCAATAATGTCWGAGAAAAGCAGATCAGTTGCAGCAGTAAATGATGGCAAAAAGGAAAACAGTGCAAGATTAATGCATTCTTCTGTGTACAGCCCATCAGTGTCATGATTGTAAAGTTTTTCTGTATCCCTTGATAAGAAATTTCCTGATGTACCATGAATGTATTCTGATGTTCATTGTTTTAAAGAATASACAGATATTGTAAAAGATGGGCTATTTCTGCACTAAATCTCCCTCATCCCAATCCCACGACATCCCTCCACCCATCGGGATCAATTTATTTCCACCAGCATCCCCCACCCCAATGTGCCTGAGCTCAGGGATTTCCCTGCTCCCTACTCCAGGATTCTCCATGGACACCCTGCATTTTGGAAAACAAGGGAATTCTCCCYAAAACAGACATTAAAGCACTGGTGAGACAATTGTTCCTTCGGGAGTTCACTTCCCATGGGCTGCAATACAATTTCCTGCTTCAGGCTTCTTTTCCCGGGCTCTGCTCCCTGCAGCTCCAGGTGCTGCCCACAGACTCCAGGCCACTCCACAATGCCCATCACTCATCCTCTCCTGCCCTTGGCCATCTTTTTCTGCATTAAATCGTTCCCCGCCGTTCATCCTGGTTTTTCCTGAGCAAAGCCTGGTCTGATCCCTGAGCTGGCCCTGCTTGGGGCAGGGATTGGAGCAGAACCTTCCTGCAACCTTTCCAGCCTAAACCAAACCCTCTGGTAAAACCCACCCGGGGCATTCCAAGCCAGGCAGGCCCTGTGGGGAATTCAGTGCAGGATTCAGGGCAAAGGCTCCTCTGAGCCCTGATCCCCAGGGTCGCTGCCGTTCTAGAGATGGGAACATCTCACTTTTCTGGAGCCTCTGGAAGGTTCAGCACCTCCACTGACTGACGTGATTCCAAAGTGAAAGAACTTTGGGCACCACTGGAGCATGAACCACCCACACGTCTCTGCCTCAGGGAGGAAAAATCCCTCTGGCAGAGTGGATTTTTCCCAAGATTTCACCAGGCCATCCATGCTACCAGCTCGGGGTGGAAGCACAGCAAGGCAAAGTTGGAAGGGATTTAGGAATGATGCTCAAAGCCCCAATGTCCAGCCTGGCCTTGGGCACTCAAAGGGATCCAGGGGCAGCYACAGCTTCTCTGGGCACCCTGTGCCAGGGCCTGCCCACCCTCCCAGGGAAAAATTCCTGCCCAATATCTCATCTGGCCCTGCCCTCTGGCACTGGGAAGCCATTCCCTGGCTCCTGTCCCTGCAGCCCTTGGAAATTGTCTCTCTCCATGGTTCCTGTGGGCTCCTTCAGGCCCTGCAAGGCCACAATGAGCTCAGCCCAAAGCTTTTCCTGTCCAGGCTGAACAATCCCAGCTCTCCCAGCCTTTCCTCCCAGCACAGCTGCTCCATCCCTCTGACCATCCTGCTGCCTCCTCTGGGCTCTCTCCAGCAGCTCCACATCCTTCCCATGCTGGGATCCTGGAGTCAAATTCTAAAAATCAATGCTGGGCCATTTTACCAACAACTCCCTCGCATTCCTGGGATGATATTCAGGCAGGAAAACAACGGAAATTAGGGATATGATCTGCAGAGGAGGGTGATGCTTCTCAGCTCCCAGGGGTTTGTTGATTTAAAGCACAGCACTTTATTAGGAGTGAGAATTCCAGAGGTGCTGAGAGGAAATGGAATGGGCTTAAACACCTGGAACAGTCAGACAGCTTTTCTTTAGGTGCCAGAATATAAGGAATTTCAGGGCTTGGAGCACCAGGGTTAGGAAGTGATCCCATTCCAGACCTCAGCTGCACAATCCCAGTACTACTTGCCCAGCCCAGGTTTCCAGTGAAGCTCAGAATGAGAACATCTCAGGTTGGATATCTTTGAACATCATTCCATATTTGCCTTTTTTCCCCTTTTTCCTTTTCCATCTGTTTCTATAGACACCCCCAGCAGCCATGAAGCAATGCTGCTTCAGGCTTCAATTGCTGCCGATTCCCGGATTCCCAGCACTGATCCCTCGGTAAATAAAACCAGAGTCCCTTGAATGCCAAAGATCTAAAGAAGTTGCCTTTTAATGCAGACCTAAATCTACCCCATCACAAAGCTTTCTTTTGTTGCCTTGCCCAGGATTTATCTTTATTTCCCTTTTGTGGTTTTATTTACTCAGTTAAAGATTATCCTGACAAAAGAGAAGGATACTTTATTTTTAAAATATTTTAATATTTTAGGGTGGAATGGATGTAGCATTTGGTGCCTGAGGATGTGCTCACCATCCTCTGGGGCAGTGCCAAAAAGACTTCACTGGGAGGTTTAAAAGCCTCCTGAGTAACTCCTACAGGAGAAAATAGTAAAATTGTGAAGTCAGAAACTGAGTTTATAATTCCAAGGCTTTCCAAAATATTTCACTCCAGTGCTTTGGTGCAGCAATGAGCAGTTAAAAGATCAGCGTGGGTACTCTCTGTACACTGAAATAATAAATATAATTATGGCATAAACCCTAAATTTTGCCATGTTACACCGAGAGCCACAATGAGTAGTAGCTCCGTTAAGTGATGAGAGAAAGGAATTTAACATTACGAAGTGTCTCAGAGCTGAGCAGGAGCCCCTGATAATCAGCATCCCTGGCTCAGATTCTGGCAGGTTTTCCCCAGCACTGAAAGCTCTCTCTAAAACATTTTGATCGCCGTACAGAATTAAATTTTTTAAAAGCAATTAATAAAGTGATGTACTGTGAGATTTAGAGAGTTGGTTCCCTCTGGATCCTCTGCTGCTGCCTCACTCGCAGCAGCCGCATGAAGCACCAACTGCTGCGGAATTGTCTCTAAAAAAAAAAAAAAATGTTTTGAGTGAAGTCTTAAACTCCAAAAGTCGAACTGTCCGGAAGTGCCGAGCTCGCTGTGACTGCGGCATCCTTGATGGCCGTGATCTCTGYGTGCCCTGGCCCGCGAGGCAGCCGGTGGCAGGCGGCAGGACGAGAGTGGCAGTTTGACACCGCCCTGGCAGGCGGGCGGCGGCTCCTGCGAGTGCCCCGGCCTCGGGGCCGCTGCTCTGCTCCGGCAACAGCTGAAGGCGCATCTGCCGCGGGCGGCGGGCCCGGCACACCCCGCTGCGCCGCCAGCTGCCTCTGTTTGCGCTCAGCCCCGGCCCGGCCCGGCCCGGCCCCGCTCCGCTCCGCTCCGCAGCGCGGCGGCCTCGGGGAGGGATGCGCCGGGCGCGGCTCCGCGCACCGCCGATCGCCRGGGAGAGCTCCGCGGCGATGCGCGGGGGAGAGCCGGCTGAAAAGGCTCTTAGCCACCTGGAAAACGCTTTTTAAATTAAAAATAAATTATCGGTACCCCCCAGCGCGGGGTGATGAAACCCGTGGTGTTCAGCGCATCCCACACACAGCGATTACTGGGGTGACAAAGAAATCCCTCGAGAGCATGGGAAAAAAATCCTTCCTGGCTTTGTGGAGAGGAAAGGAAAGGGCCTGATCCTGGAGTTTCAGTGTCTCAAGGAGAATTTGTGGGATCGGGTTGTGGTCATCCTCCATCAGCTCCCGCGCTCGTTGCAATGGCTCAGCACTCCCTGCTCATCCCTTAAGGATGACCCTGGGACAGCAAGGAATCCTTGGACAGGAAAGAATGTTTTCTTCAACAGTGAGGGTTTCAAAKCAGTGCTAAAATGGGCACTGCAATATGAGAGTGTGCGAGCCAAAGGCACAGGATGAGCTTCCCAGGGGCAGATCCCAGCGCTGCCTGGCTCCGTGGGCTCCACGTGCCTCTGGATGAGGCTGGCAAAACACTGCAGCGTGCAGATACATTGCATGGGGGAGAGCAGGCTAAAAATTCTCTTAAATCACCTGGAAAAGCTCTTTTTTATTAAAAAATAATCTGTGCTGCCCTGCAGCAGAGCAGTATGTCCATCCAGCTGCAGAGCCACAGGCATTTAGAGCACATCCCAGGGAAAAATTCCTGCCCAATATCTCATCTGGCCCTGCCCTCTGGCACTGGGAAGCCATTCCCTGGCTCCTGTCCCTGCAGCCCTTGGAAANCTGGCAAAACACTGCAGCGTGCAGATACATTGCATGGGGGAGAGCAGGCTAAAACCTCTCTTAAATCACCTGGGAAAACTCTTTTTTATTAAAAATTAATCTGTGCTGCCCTGCAGCAGAGCAGTGCTATCCGATCCATGGCGTTCAGTGTGTCAGGAAAATTAATCCACAAGCACCAGAGGTTTATGTCTGAAAAGGAGACAGAGGAGTCCCTCAACTTTATTCATGAATAAAGGGAGAGATCGTGGGCATTTCCCATGGGGTCTCTCAAATTCATAGAGGATGCAGCCTCTTTTATCCCAATTTCCCGGCTGCAGTTCCCTCCCTCTTTCCCCATTGCTGAGGTAATTGAGAGGTTCAGGCTTCCCGAAACACCTGATGAACCCCCCTTTCTATCATACATTGCCTCCTTTCAATATACATCTCTGTGTCTCTGCTCTTGTAGACCATTAACATAGTCGGGGGTAAGTCAGTCAGTGGAATTCCTATGGAAATCCTTCCCATTGTTTCCTTCTATCTCCCAGTAGCAGCCTTATCTCACCCCCAAGGTCAGTCTGTTTGTAAAGACACTGCCTTCTCATTCCTTTCAAGTGCATCCTACACTCAGTGATCACTGGGGTGTGCACAGGGACACAGAAATCCCTGGGGAACACAGGAAACACCTCCTTCCTGGCTCTCCATAGAGAGAGGGGAAGGGTCTGGTCCTGCAAACCAAGAAGAATTTGTGGGGTCGGGTTGTGATCACCTCCATCAGCTCCTCCGCTCATTGTCGTGGCTCAGCATTCCCTGTTCATCCCTTAAGGATGGCCCTGGGAACCCCTGGGACAGGAAATCATATTCTCATCAACACTGAGAGTGTCAAAGCAGTGCTGAAATGGACATTGCAATAAKAGAGTGTGAGAGCCAAAGGCACAGGATGAGCTTCCCAGGGGCAGATCCCMAAASTTCCCACYTCCAGGTGCCTCTGGGCTTGGCCAGACCATCCATCGCTGATGTGTAACTGGTGCAGCCCTGCTGGGAGAGCCCTGCACTGACTGCAGGGTCAGTCTCCTGAGCCTCTGCCTTGGAGAAAAGTTGTCATTAATCTGCATTACTGCTTCTACCTAAATGGCAAAAAAAMCCCACAAAACACATCAGAGCTTCCTTCAAATCAGCCCTGGTCACGAGTATCTCTGACTAAAACTTGATGAGCAATTTGAGGATTCTTTCTCTGACAGTGATTAAAAAAATAATTTTCCAAAACAGAAATGTTTTTCTTAAAATATCAAATGACTGCTCACAYCTTCTCAGCTTCTCCTGCTCCTTCCCATTTCTCAGTTTCAGGATTATTCTGGTGCTGAAGAATCCTGGCTCAGAGGGAACAAGATCAGGTGAGCTCCTGGTTTTTGCTTTTGCCTCCTGTCAGATTATTGAGGGCATTGGTGTAACAATCATCAAGCAACACTGAGCCAAATTCCTGTTCTGCCTACACAGGCAAAGTGTAGAAAGAAAAGGAATGATGGGATCCCTGAGGSTGGAAAAGCCCTCCCAACCCAGGGAGTCCCAGYTGTGCCCAATGCCCACCTTGTCCCCAGCCCAGAGCACTCAGTGCCACCTCCAGCCCTTCCTGGGACACCTCCAGGGATGGAGACTCCAAAGCTCCCTGGGCATTTCCAATGCCCAATTCCTTTCCATGAGAAAATCCTACCTGAGCAAAAAAATTCCTCCTGAAAAGTCAGTGATCCTTTTTTTGATTCAAGTTGATCCTTGGTAGTTTGCCAAGGTTTAAKGTGGATGCTTCTACCCCACACTATTTGCAAGGGAAAGGGATTAGRAYACATCTMTTGTGGCCACCGWGTGCTACCTGGAGCCRCTGCCATGTYCTGTGTGGCACATGGCCCAAAGCCYGGTCTTTTAGACAGGAGGAGAGGGAAYGGCCTCAGGCTGGGCCAGGGGAGGCTCAGGGTGGRCACCAGGAGGAATTTGCCCATGGAAAGGGTGCTCAGGCCTTGGCAGGRGCTGCCCAGGGAGCTTTGGAGTCCCCATCCCTGGAGGTGTCCCAGGAAGGGCTGGAGGTGGCRCTGAGTGCTCTGGGCTGGGRACAAGGTGGGCATYGGGCACAGCTGGGASTCCATGRGCTGGRAGGGCTTTTCCAGCCTCAGGGATTTTGGGATTCTGTTACAYTTCTTTGACCAAACCCTACCTGGACTCTTCACACTGATTTTCAAAGGCAACACCCTCTTTGCAATCAGATTAAAATCCTGCTGTGATTCCCATTCCCAGAGCTCTCATGTGTGAAAAGCTTTTCACAGTCCCTTCCTTCTCCCATGTACGTTTGTGGATACAAAAGAAGTCTGTGTTTCAAACTCTTTATTTTCAGAGTTTTCTAAAAAAGCTCCAGGTCTAAGAGGATTTTWAAATGTTACAGCTTTAGGTATTTTCATGTTTTATTTTCCCATCTGACACTTTGCATGGAAAAATTAAATATCCCCCATAATATTGGGGATTCTGCACCACAGGGACTTTTGCACCAGGATCCTTCCACACCTTTTTAAATCATCAGTTCCTCAGACATTTATGTTCCTGCCAGTTATTTCTTCTGACAAGGGAGAAAATATCAATACAGCCAGAAAAACCTCCACACAATCCTGGCCCCAGTGAATCCAGTGGCAGAATTACCTGTCCTCCAYTAACCAGCCACACCTCAGGAAATGAGAGACTCCACACGGTATTTTCTGCCCAGATTCTGAAGGATTCTATTTTAATTAAACTGAGATTTTAGGAATGACCTCTAAACTTCCTGAAAAATCAAACCAGGCTGTCCTCCAGGCCAGCAATGACTTTCATCTGATGCTTCTCATCTCGTGTAATAAATTCACAGATGGACCATCCTTGTCCTTCCAACGCCTAAGAATAACTCCTAAGTACTGTTCCCAGGGGATTTGATCTGGTTTACACACATCTGCTGAGATACGTGTCTTTGAGGCCAGATTAAGTCTTTGTTTGACGATATTTGAGCATTTGTGAAACTACTTGGCAAGAATGTCCTGATTTTATTCATTCAAAACATGTGCTCATTGTTGCCAGTGGGATCCCAACACCTCCCGCAGAATTGTTTCATTCCCARCCTATTCACAGGGAAAGGGAAACCGATGGCAGGGAATGGGCAACCCTGYTACCCTAAAAAATCAATTGTTCTCTTTTTAGGCAAATGAATTTTGGACTCAGAGCTTTTCTGTTTTGCTGCATTAGCCCCAAGTCTTGGTGTAAAACCTGCATTGCTCCTGACTCGGACACACCCAGGGCAGGTTTCCTTTTTCTCTTTCGTGGCAGAGACAGGACAAAGACAAGGCACAACCTAAATTTGTGATTTTATACTGAGATGGGAGCAAAGGAGGCTCCGGGGGGACCTTGTGGCTCTGCACAACTCCCTGATAGGAGGGGGCAGCCGGGGGGGTCGGGCTCTGCTCCCAGGGAACAGGGACAGGAGGAGAGGGAACGGCCTCAGGCTGGGCCAGGGGAGGCTCAGGGTGGACACCAGGAGGAATTTGCCCATGGAAAGGGTGCTCAGGCCTTGGCAGGGGCTGCCCAGGGAGCTTTGGAGTCCCCATCCCTGGAGGTGTCCCAGGAAGGGCTGGAGGTGGCACTGAGTGCTCTGGGCTGGGGACAAGGTGGGCATCGGGCACAGCTAGCACTCCATGGGCTGGGAGGGCTTTTCCAGTCTCAGAGATTTTGGGATTGTGTGCGATTGTGTGGAATTCTGTGGGATTGTGTGGGATTCTGTGGGATTGTGTGGGATTCTGTGGGATTGTGTGGATGTGCAGCAGAGGAGAGGTGGGAGGGCCCGGGACAGGGGAGGTACTGCAACAGGGTGCGAGTGCGCGGGAGCCGTGAGGGCGCTGCCCCTGAGGGCGGGTGGGGTCCCTGCTCTGTCCCAGCACAAGGCGGTGTCCGGGACAGCAGGGAGGGAACGCAGCCCCTGGCACACGGGACTGCCCGTCCATCGTCTGAACAACCGATGGGAGCTTCTTGTCCGCCTGCCAAGGGGAGGAGAGAGAGGCACAATTTACCTGGAACAGATGGGCCTAGCCTTAATTAACCATCGGGCCACAGCACCGGCCCCAGGCTGCGGCTGCACGGCCCGGCCGGCGGAGCAGCCAGAGCCGGGGAAAGCCCCGGGCTCAGCACGGCGGCGAGTCCGGCATGGCGCTGTGCTCTGCTGTCCCTCTGTCCCCGCTGTCCCTGCTGTCCCTGCTGTCCTTGCTGCTGGTCCCCATCGCTGCTGACACCGCAGCGGTGCCCGGTGCTGGGGACACCGCGGGACCCCAAAGGCCAAGGACATTCCCTTCCAGGACAGGGGAAGCAGCAAGGGTGGCTCCAGAGCTGAAATCCTGCCAGGAAAATGCTGCTCAGGAGAGGTCACCTGTGGTGGCYCTGCTGTCCATTGTCCTCGCTTTAGCAGAAGTTTAGAGCTGCAAAGTTCATTCGGAGGCAGATGGGGAGGGAGGAAGCCAAGGAGCAGAGAGGGATTCACTGTGGGCTGGAGGAGGCTCCTCACCCCAGCAGAGAACAATCTTCTCATTTTCCAGATGGTTCTTCCCTCCAAACTTCAGCACCATTAGTGACTCTCCGTGTGTCTCTTTCACACAATCCCAAAATCCCTGAAGCTGGAAAAGCCCTCCCAGCCCAGGGAGTCCCAGCTGTGCCCGATGCCCACCTTGTCCCCAGCCCAGAGCACTCAGTGCCACCTCCAGCCCTTCCTGGGACACCTCCAGGGATGGGGACTCCAAAGCTCCCTGGGCAATCCATTCCTAAATACCAGGAACTGTTTGTTGTCAGCCCTGGCTGAGACAATGCCCCCATTTCACACTGAGCATMTGCCACCTTTATTCTCACAGTCCCTGTCCCACTCTTGTCCTTCACCTTTTTCTCAGCTTAAATAAAATCTGTTTAAGGAGAGTCTCAAAACCCTCACACATCTGAATTCCTAAACAAGGAAACCAGCACGGGTTTGCCTTCGAGGTAATGCCCTCGCTCCTTTCCTGCACACACCTCACACTGGCCAGCTTGAAAAAATTAAATTTACAAGAATTGAAATGATAAGTAGTGACATCAATGTTTGGGACCAGTCGGGAGTTACACAGGATGTTTCTCAGGAGGAWTTTTTTCCTGGAAAGGGCGGTCAGGCTTTGGGAGGAGCTGCCCAGGGAGGTTTGGAGTCCCTGGAGGTSTCCCAGGCCAAGCTGGATGGGGTTGGAGCAGCCTGGGATAGTGGAAGGTGTCTCTGATATGGGAAGGGGGATGGAACAGGATGATCTTTAAGGTCTCTCCCAGCTCAAACCTTCTGTGACTCTCTGATTCTCATTTCTGTGATTTTTTTATTACTCTCCACAATGTAGGGATGTGGTAATTCCAGCCTTTCCCTTATGGGTGGCTCAGAGTCATTGCACAGTCATAATGGCCTCAAGAACTCTTTTTCCCTCAAAAATCAGGCATTTAGGGTTTGAGCTGACCTTTACTTTTAAGGAATTGTCAACTGCCTTTGAATGTCTGGGGGTTTTCTCTTAAGGTAAATCAGGAAATTTCTGTTATGCTGATTAAAGTCAATTTGCTGCTAATGTTTTATATCATTTAAAAGATGAGGCATAATCCCTTCTCTCCTCTGTTAAACACAGGTGAGCAGAGCCCAGTTTTCTGGGATGAGCAGACAGCACAGCAAGGTGGAGATCAACTCCTCCTTAATTTGGGCAAGTCAAGTCTGGTACTTGGGGGCCACAACACTGTGGGAGGTCACAGCCAGCCGAAAACGTGAGGAAAACTTAATGGAAAGAGAAGAGTGAAAGGAGGAGAAAGAGGGGAAAGGAGGAGAAAGGAGGAGATAGGAGGAGAAAGGAGGAGAAAGGAGAAGAAAGCAGGAGGAAGGAAGAAAAAGGAGAAGAAAGGAGATGTTTTCCTTGCCTTGGCTCTCTGTTCCTGGCCCTGCATTTTGAATCAAAACCTCATGGCTGAAGGCCATGGTTGGAGCCTTGGGCACATTGCCCTGCATCTGGGAATGCAGGAGGGAGCCACATCCAGGGAAAGGAGCCATCCCTCAGCATCCCTGGAGAAAAAAAACATCCCTCAGTGTTCCTGGAGAAAGAAACCACCCCTCAGTGTCCCCAGAGAAAGAAACCATCCCTCAGTGTCCCCAAAGAAGGGAACCAACCCTCAGTGCCCCCAGAGAAGGGAACCGTCCCTCAGTGTCCCCAGAGCCATCTCTCAGTGCCCCCAGAGAAGGGAACCATCCCTCAGTGTCCCCAGAGAAAGAAACCRTCCCTCAGTGKGTGGAGATAGAGCTAGAATGCAGAAGTGAGAGCACTGCTCAACTCATGTCAGAAGTGGACATGGTAGCATTGCTGGGCCACAAACCAAGGCAAGCAGCATGGCTTACCACAAATAACCAGCACAGGAGAATGGCGTGTTTGGTATGTACCTGTGCTGGTCAGTGCTAGCTCTTAGTTTTGCAATGTTGTTAAGAAAATATATGGCTGTTATAGTGATTAATGCTTATATAAGGATCTATTTTTAGTTACTGCTGAAAAGGTATAAATACTCAGCTCTGTATCAATAAAATCAGCTTATTGCATCCAAGCAATCTGCCCCATCTCTTCCATCGCTGACCATCACCTGACACCAGTGTCCTCACAGAAGGGAACCATCCCTCAGTGTCCCCAGAGAAAGAAACCATCCCTCAGTGTCCCCAGAGAAGGGAGCCATCCCTCAGTGTCCCCAGGAAAAGGAACCATCCCTCAGTGTCCCCAGGGCCATCCCTCAGTGTCCCCAGAGAAGGGAGCCATCCCTCAGTGTCCTCAGAGAAGGGAACCATCCCTCAGTGTCCCCAGAGAAGGGAGTCATCCCTCAGCATCCCCAGGGCCATCCCTCAGTGTCCCCAGCCCTGGGAGCCATCCCTCAGTGTCCCCAGAGCCATCCCTCAGTGTCCCCAGAGAAGGGAACCATCCCTCAGGGTCCCCAGGAAAAGGAACCATCTCTCAGTGTTCCGAGAAAAAGGAACCATCCCTCAGTGTCCCTACCCCCGGGAGGAGCTCCAGCCCTCCCCTCCCGTGTCAAGGAGCTCCTGGCCATTAATGATTCATTCTGTGTCCCCCTCTCTGTCCCTTTTGTCCCAACTGTCACAGTGTCTTTCCCTGGCTGTTTGCCGTGGATTATGGGCCGATAACRCTCTGTAGGGCCTTTCAAAGTACTGTTTGCTCAAAGTCAATAACACATTCACCCTGAGCAGTTAATGCTCTCAYAGCCACTGCGGGGACAGCTTCAGAGGCTTCACAAATCCCACCCCATTGTTCCCGGGGTTTGGGCTCCAGCTACCGCACACCCCTCCTTGGAAATCTGCATTTAACAGGGGTGGGCTGCCATCTCCATGGCCATAACCCAAACAGCTCCATGGAATACACTTCTGATGTCATTGACAGCCGCTGAGGGGGACAGGGCGGGGCTTTGGCTCGCAGCACAAAAGTGAAGGTCCCTCTGCAGCTGRAGAACTGCTGAGCGGGAGAGGTGCTGCAGGAGACATCACCCAGCCTGATAATCCAGGAGCAGCAACAAAGCTGTGCAGCTCCAGCAGCACTCCCGGCTCTGACAGCAAGGGAAGCTCCCAGGATTGTGGGAAGGGAGGAACAGGAGCCAGGGAATGGCTTCCCAGTGCCAGAGGGCAGGGCCAGATGGGATATTGGGCAAGAATTGTTCCCTGGGAGGTTGGGCAGGCCCTGGCACAGGGTGCCCAGAGAAGCTGTGGCTGCCCCTGGATCCCTTTGAGTGCCCAAGGCCAGGCTGGACATTGGGGCTGGGAGCAGCCTGGGACAGTGGGAGGTGTCCCTGCCATGGCAGGGGTGGCACTGGGTGGGCTTTAAGGTCCTTTCTAACCCAAACCATTCCATGATTCCATGAGTCAGAGTGAGAACAACACTTTAGAACTTGGGAACAAAACCCAGAACTTGTTGCTGGATTCTCTTTTCCACGCACTGCTCAGGAGGGATAAAAAGGGGATCAAGCCCTTTAAAGGCTTCCAGGGACATTTTAACAGCTCGAGTGGAAGTGAGAACAGTTCTGCAGGAAAAGCATGGCCAGGAATGGGTGAAGGGTCCTGGAATGGGTGAAGGATCCAGAAATGGGTGAAGGGTCCAGGAATGGGTGAAGGATCCAGAAATGGGTGAAGGGTCTAGTAACAGAGGGATGTTCCCAAACAGACACCAATCCTAGCTCAGTGTGTGATCCTGGGTAAGGATTGGACCCTGCCCTCTTTCAACCAAATTATTTGTGGCAGAGAGAAGGGAAATTTCATTTCTAAACGAAACACATGCTAAGTGCTTCAGTAATGTGCCATTTCTCCTGGAAAAAAAAAAAAGAGCACTTTTATTCCCCATCTTTTGCCTTCATCCAAAGAATATTAACACTGGAGGGGGATTAACACAGGCACAGGGGAGGCAGAATTTAGCAAAGGCTCTTCAGGAATTACTGTCAGAGGGCTCAAGGCTTTTAGCCAAGGTTTGCACCAGCATTTCGATTATATCCCACTGGGAAGAGGTGCTGAAAAGGAAAATCAAGGAAAAACCCTCTCAGGACAGATAAATGTGAATATTAAATATACTTGATCAAGATTAATTGATTTAAAGCCCATGAACCCAGTCCTGTTACAGTCAAACTAAACTTACCCATCCAAAATCTTGGAATGAACGCTCAGGGAATGCAGAACTGCTGGATGCCCCTCTGGTAAGCCTCAGATATGTGGGATTTGTCACGAAATGTTTGAGAACAGTTGCATCAAACCCTTCTGAGAAATCCAAACTAACACAGGACTATCAGACTGATTCATGGAAAACAGAATAAAGGAACCAATAAAGGTTATTTTTGAAGAATAACTGGATTTTAACAAACTTCCAGGTTAAAGCCAGGGGACTTTTTGAAGGAAACACAGACTCTGGGCATGATTTGTTCCAGTAGTTACAGTACAACAAGAAATAATGAGAATTATTTCTTCTTTCAATTAAAGTACATTTTCCCTCAAGAACAAAATGCAATTTCATAACAGAAGAAGCCATGAAAATAAAATACAACTAATAAAATGAATATATTCTCCCTCCAAAATGAATATATTCCCTCCCTCTTGAATAAAAAAATATTACAAGTATAAAGCCATCCCAACCCATTTTCCCAAAACGCTGCTGTGGGTTGTTTTGAATCCACCCTTTAACAATGTGTTGTGATATTTGCAGTGAACAAAAGTTTTAATAATATGAGATAAAATTTCTTTGCTKTGGGCAACACAAGAGGCCTCACTTACTTGAGCCAGGAGAGGATTAAAAAAAAATAGATGATAAAAAATGCCTTGATTACACACAAAGGGTAWTTCCCACAGACTGTCAGAAATACTTTTATCCCATTTATTTCCACCAAATTTTTACATTTTAGGGCAGAGGTCACCTGATGGAACAGCAAAAATTATTTACAAACCAGAACTGGKATCAAACAGAATGAAAGAGAGAAAACTCCTTTTTAAAAGTCAGAAATGTTATTTTCCTGTCCCAGAGAAGAAATTGGAGCACAGGGAAGTAGAGAAATGAGATATCAGGAGAAAGCACAGGCCCAAGGTCTCCCAAGTCCAAGCACACAACACCAAGTGTAAATAGAGATTAGGAGAAAATTTCTTATCAAAGCAAAGAAGTGCCAAGGTTTTTGTAAAATAAAGTTGAAGAAATGGGGTTATTTTATGCTTTTAGAACTGCAGGATCTGCAAAGCTTTAGCCTTTGGAAATGATCTGTTCCTTCATTTATTTTAATCCTCTCTGGATTTCCCTCCATTATTGAGAAGTGTAAAGGGAGATGTTTGTGCAAACAAGGACCACRAGGTTTTCCTGGTTTTATATGCAGGATCATGAAATTCCACTACAAGGCAGCAGCAGCACGGGAACACTCGGCACTTTTGGAGCAGATCCCACATGAGGAATTCCAAATGCTCTGAGGGAGTGGTCACTTTGGCCATTCAAATTTATATCACCAAAATCAGCTATGAAAATGAATTTCTGCACTCTTTCAACTGCATGAAATTAAATAAACTGCATTTAACATAATTTGAATGCTTCATAATTAGAAACTGGTCCAAAACTTGTTGGTTTTGAATAAATACTCAAAGTAAATCAACATTAATTCCACAGGAGTTCTGTGCAGCTCCCATGTCATGCACATGGGAAGGTGGGAACAACTTCAGAGATGKTCCCCAGAGCTCAGTGGATTGGGCAAAAAAAGATCACAATAAGGGTTTTCTTGCTAAAGGTCTAACTCCCAGAATCCCAGAATCTTTCTGTGAGAGCCCTTTGGGATCACCCAGTGCCACCCCAAACCCTGTCCCCAAGGGCCACATCCAGACTCCTCCAGAGCMTTTTGGATCTGRGTGCCACAGGAGCAGCTGATCTGCTGGAACGTCACTGCTCTCCAGAGGGATCCCAACAGACTGAACCCAAAATGTTCACAGCTGGAAAAACAAAACCTGCCTGCAAATATTCCAAAAACTCCATGGCTGGAGCTCAGAGACCCACCCAGGGTGCACTGTCCTTCATTCCTCATGGAGAGGGATGTCTGGGATGGTCCTTTGGGACTAAAGGAAAACCCCAGAATCCCAAAATCACCGAGGGGGGAAGAGACTTCATGGTCATCACCCCAAACCCTGTCCCCAAGGGCCACATCCAGACTCCTCCTGAGCACTCCCAGAGACAGGGACTGCACCCCCTCCCTGGGCAGCCCCTGCCAAGGCCTGACCACTCTGACAGGGAATTTTCTTTGCCAATGTCCACACTGAGCCTCCCCTGGTGCAATTTGAGGCCATTTCCTCTCCTCCTTTCCCTGCCCCCTCCTGTCAGGGAGTTGTGCAGAGCCACAAGGTYCCCCTGGGAGCCTCCTTTGCTCCAGACCAAACCCCACCAGGAGTCACCAAAGCATCCCYAGTGCCCTCCATCCCCTATTTCAGAAGAGAAGGGAGAGACAGGATGGGAGAATTTCTTCTATCACAGAACCATAGATTATTTAACTTCTCACACAAATTATTTAATTTCTCAGCAGCGAAGGGCTCCCCCCCAGCTGCTGCTGGCTGCAGCCTCCACATCTCCTGTAGCACCATCCAGAGTCAGAACCAGCTGAGCTGGTGCAAAGCAACTCCTGAAAGTTCACATAATTACCTACAAAGAGAGTCCATGTTCCTTTCATCTAATTAGATAATCTGCCCACGTGTTTAGCACTGAGGCATCCGCTCCTTAATTGGAAAAAGTCAAGGAGAGAAACTAATTAACAGYATTAATCAAAAGCAGAGGTCTAATGATAATTAACAACACATCCCCTCTACAATAAATCCTTTTATAAGGAGGTGTTTCAAATTGTAAAATTAAAGAAATGATGTTTTACAATAAGTGTTTCCAATTGCCATCTCCTGGCAAAACTCTGCAGTATTTCCTGAAAACAAACTGTAGAAATCAGGCTAAGCAAGCATTTTCCACTCAAGGCCTGTATTTGTCCTGTTTTGCTAAGAACAGAGGAAGTTTCAGTTCCAGGTCACTCTCCAGATTGTTGCAGCCACCGAGTGCCATGGCCAGAGCAGCCTGAGCTCTGCCTGGGGCAAAATGCTCCCTCCATCCCCACTCCAGCAAGAGTTCCACACAAGGGCAAGGGAAACCACCCAGTCTCRCTAAAATGGGAGTTCTGCTGCTCTCCAGAAGCATGGGAGGCTACAGGGYTTAAAAGGGTGGCAAGGACCTCAAATTTGGGAGGAATAAAGGATTAATGAGCTACAGAAAAAAACCCCAAATGCCAGARTCACTGCAGAAATCTCCAGGGAAAGGAGGGATGGAGGGGAAATCCCCCATCTCAGCTCTCCCCTTCAGTCCTGCCCTTGAGGAAAGTTTTCCAGGAGTGTGTTCATGGTCAGACACATCCCAGAAATGAGATCCCACTGCTCAGSGTTTGGGTGTTCAGCAAACTGAGGCTGCTCCAGTTTGCCAGAGGGAGAAACAKGAACTGCACTCCTCCTGTCATGGGAGGCTCCAGGGGCCCTCCCTCCACACTTCCACCTGTTCATTCCTGGGATTCCCACTGCAGAACCAACAGAAATGCATCTCCATGGCAAGTTAAAAAATGCCATCCGATGAAGAGACACGATCAACAATTGGTTGCTGCCAGCTGAGCTGCAAATGACATTATTAATGACATTATTATAATGTTAACAATGATTTCCTCAGGAAAAACGGCCCAGATGTGTCATTAAGTGATTAYTGATACCCAGAAAAGCATGGAGGGAGGGCAAACCTCCAACAGGGAGGCTCAARGTTTCACTGTTACACTCTCAGGAAGGAGATGCCCACAGAAAGTGAAATCTGTGCCCACAGCTGTGAAGCTCCTTTCAGGTCCACCACAGCACATCTTCTGCTCTGTCCCAAGGGGAAACACAAAAGGAAACAGCCTCAAATTGCACCAGGGGAGGCTCAGGGTGGAGATTGGCAAAGAAAATTCCCTGTCAGAGTGGTCAGGCCTTGGAATGAGCTGCCCAGGGWGGGGGTGCAGTCCCTGTCTCTGGGAGTGCTCAGGAGGAGTCTGGATGTGGCCCTTGGGGACAGCTTTGGGGTGATGYTGCTGGGCTGGGTGGCACTGGGTGACCCTAAAGRGCTCTTCCAGCCCTGATGATCCTGGAATTCTGAGATCCTGACATGGGACCCTCAGCCCTTCCCCATCTGGCAACTTCTAACCCCCTTCACTGCCCTTTTCCCATCCACTCAAACACTCTCGTGAGGCACAAAACGTGACCCAATTCCAAAATGAACAGGAACAGCCAAAGACCAGAGAGCACAGCAGAAATCCTTGTGCCAGACCAACGTGTCCAGAGCCCGACAGCTTTTGGAGGCTGGAAGTYCCACTGGAAATGAAAGTTCCTCACCCCTTCTATACCTTTCTCTACTCTTTCTTTACCATTCCAAGCCTTTTTACTCACACCCAYTCATGGAAGGATTTAACAATCTCAYTTATTTCACTGAGACCAAKGATGTAAACRCTTGCAGGGCTACAGGAACACCAAAATCCCATCACTTTTATTCAGTATCCATGGGCTGGTTTGTGTGCATTCATGTTAGACACAGAGCCTGTGGAAATCAAATCCTGAGGAAAAGCTTCCCAGCATTGGAAAACCCCAATTTACAAAAGGGAAAACAGAAATTTAGGTTTACAAAAGGGAAAACAGAAATAAAACCCTCTGAGATCCAGTCTTCACATGTCCCCCAAACCAAGGTGGTTGGGATTTTCCAGCATCCTCCTCCCAAAGGACTTTTATGGAACGAAATAAATCCAATTGCTTCAACAGTTGGTGCACTTCTTTATCAYTTTGCTATTTCTGTGTTACACCTCYRTGAAGAGACAGAGCAGAGCAGGAGAAACAAATGATTATTTCATCTGGTATGTGACCTAAGAACAGTTCCCATCAATATTGATTAACCCTTGGGGATTTAAAGCCCACAGGCTGTGAAATCCCAGCTGATGCAGGACTTGCTTTGAGTAACACTGATTTCAAGTTCTCATGTTTATATTTGTCTGAGAACACTGGGAATAACCATGGGTACCACACTGGGAATAACCATGGGTGTCACCTTGGGAATAACCATGGATGCCATCCTGGGAATAACCAGGAGTGCCATGCTGGGAATAAGCATGGATGCCACCCTGATGCTGTCATGTGCTCAGGACTGAGCAGCTCCTGCAGGAGCGAATCAAATAAAAGTCACTCTAAAACTGAGTAACCTGAGTAACTAAACCAATTTGGAGTTTTTGCAGGCCCAGAAAGCATTTGATGATCTTTTAGCACAGAGCTGGGTTTAATGAATATAAACCACCAGAGATTCCATCCCTCTGCAAGGTTCATTGGCTTCACCGTGGCACCACAAATTCAAACAGGATTTGAATGAAAGAGTCACAGAATGATAGAAATGTGGAATGGGTTGGTTTGGAGGGACTTCAATGATCGTTTATCATTATCCACTGTCCCAGGCTGCTCCCAGCCCCAATGTTCAGCCTGGCCTTGGGCACTCAAAGGGATCCAGGGGCAGCCACAGCTTCTCTKGGCACCCTGTGCCAGGGCCTGCCCACCCTCCCAGGGAGGAATCTGAGCCCAGAATGAGATTTTAAACAACTTCTGCAGAAACAGAAAGGTCTCAGCAAAAAGAAAGGTCTCCCCAGGTTTCTAAACCAACAAAGGAACCAGAAATTTGCCTGGGTGGCGGAATATGAGACAAACCCCAGAGGTGCTAAAAACTGACAGGAATGAGCCATTTCCTGAAGAAACCCCCGAAAGTTGCTCAGGTTCTGGCCTTGCACAGACAAATCTCTCCAAACAAACGAGTTAAAGCAGCTTTTGTGGGGACAGCAACCACAACTCTGCCACCACAAAACTGAACAGTACGGCAGAGACCAGCACCGGAACACACACAAGAGATGTGCATGAAAAATAATAGTAACTTAAAAAATTTTTACTGSCTTCTGAGTGTGCTGATCCTTGACATACTGGAAGGTTTAATAAACTGATTTGAGTTCTGCTCAGACAGAAGTCAATCTTCCAAAGGGCTGATGAAAACTTGCCAACACAAAGAGCATGAATAGGTGTATATTGAATTTTAACATAAGTATTTCCTACCAGACTTCCCAGCRGCTTTTCCAGTACTTTTTCCTAGAGAAACAGCATCACCTTCAGGCCAAAATGGACACATTCCCTTTTTTTTTTTTTTCAATTAGGAAAACTTAAAGAAATCCTTCTCAAAACCTTGCACATTTTTTTTTCTTTCTGATCCGAGATTGCAAAACATGAACACAAAAAAATATAGGACTGTAAAATTTTTCTTTTAAGAATGAGATAAAGGAGCAATTTCTCYTAGTTTTGGATGCATGGGAGTTTTAGAAGAGCCCACACAGAACAAATGAAGACAGCAAAAAGAGAAATACATATTTTTTTTTTATTCTTCATTTCTTTGCAAAAGGCCAGTTGGTAAAACTGCAATTATTGCAATTATTCTGCAAGCTGAAACCCCCAGTGACAACAACACAGTCCAAAGGACAATGTGGTAGATGAAAAGGAGAAAACAGGATGTTTTCTGAGCAGAAATCATATTCCTCCTCCAAATTCAGAAGTAAAGCACTGAACCACAGCAGGAAATGCTTCTGCCACTGCCCCAAAGAAAGAGCAAACCCTCTCTGCTCAGAACACAGCAAACTGAGCRATCTGGGCATCCTCCCTGCCTGCRGCTGGGGATGGAATRAGATGAGTTTAAGGTCTCTCCCATCCTAGAAATGAAATGATTTCTCGATTTTAAATCAAATTTGATTCACAGTTATGGGGAACTGCAGTGAACTCTYCAGTTTGTTTGGGGTAACTTTGTTTTGCAGCAAGAGCAATTGAGAAACAGAGAGGCTGCAGTGAACAGGAAATTCAGCATTTCTGCTGCTTCCTCTCAAGTCTCCTGCCCTCCTTCCCCAGGGCAGCTCTGCAGGGCACCTTTCCCATGGCAGGAACTGCTTCTCATCCAGGCAGGTTCATCCAGACACCCCTCAGAGAGTGACCAACGACCCAGGGATAGCTCAACATGGGATTTGTGCAGGGACACACACANCGAAATAAAGGCAGAAAACGCCTTTCCTCGAGTGTGGGGAAGAAGCGGCGCCGGGCCCGAGCCCCGACCGGAAACCCCCGCCATGGCGGCGGTGGGCGGGGCCTGTCGGGAAAGGGCGGGGCTTCGATGGCCAAGGGCGTGTCCTCGGCGATGGGGGCGTGGCGTATGTGTGAGGGGGCGGGGCCTGTCGTAGTGGGAGCATTGGCAGCCGCTTTGGGGGCGTGGTTTGTGTGCGAGGGGCGGGGCCACCCTCACGCCGTTCCCGCCCCGTGCCCGCCGCCATTTCCCCCTCGGCGCCGGCGAGGGCCGTGTCTCTGGGATCGGTGGGCATTCATAAAGAGCGATGGGTACGGATAAGAAGCGATGAGGCGCCACAGCGGAGCCCGCGGGGCCTCCCCGCTCAGAGGTACAGTTGGAAGGCGGCGGCGTGTGGGGTGTCATGTTCCCCCTCGTGTTCCCCCTCGTGTTCCCCCTGCTGCCCCTCGGCGCGGCCCTGTGGTGACAAGGGAGCGGTTCCCTGATGCGGAGCGGGGCCGAGCTGCCCCGTGCTCGGCCGGGTGAGGGGAAGGATCTGGGCTGCTGCCCAACTGCTCCTGCTGCACTGACTCCCGGGGATTCCTGGAAAGGTCCACGGTTCCCGGGAGCGCTTTACGGCGCTGTGTGGGGCCGAGGCTGTGTGGCACCCCCTGAACCACGCATGGAGCTCCAAAACACGCCTTCAGCGGCGCTCCCGTTCGCTGAATAGACCTCGGCGATAGCCTGGGCGGTGCCTGGTGATRGTCTGATGTGGGGAATGGCATCAAGGCCTGATATTTGTGCTGCAGACACGCTCCTGACAGCGCTTGTTGTCGCAGGCATCGTATGTTGTGTCCCCCCAGGCTGGAGCATCCCCGAGGGTCTGTCCGTGTGTCCCACACTGCTCCCTCCATGGGCAAATCCCAAAATCCCTGAGGCTGGAAAAACCCTCCCAGCCCACGGAGTGCCAGCTGTGCCCGATGCCCACCTTGTCCCCAGCCCAGAGC
>NW_026623855.1:232973-254943 GCF_030028575.1 Malurus melanocephalus | reverse complement strand
AGCTGTGGATATTGTGGGATTGTGACTCGAAGTTTTGGGAGCCCTGGGAGCTCCAGGCAGCTCCCAAGGGATCTCCTGTGAGCACAGGTTGGGCTCAGGGGGGCTGCACTCACTGGTGTTTCCATTCTTTCTCTGCAGGCATTGCTGCAGCTCTGAAGAGGAAGAGTAACAAAAGCTCATCAGAGCTCTGACAGAAATGGCTTTCCCCTGGAATTTCCCCTGGAATCTCCCTGGCAATGATAGATCTACAGAGGACATCCAGCTTTAGACAGCTGTGGAAACCTGGAAATAAACACATTTAATCCCATTTTCTCCAACATTTTAAGGTGCTGAACACATAACTTGGCTTTGATCATCCATTATGTAATAGACTGTTGTTCAGCATCCAGAGATGCATGGGAGCCACTTGTGATTCCCAGAGTGGGATATTTGTTATTCCTGACGGCATGGACAGCAAGGATCCAAGGTACACAAATCCCTCTGGGTTAGGAGTGCTTTGAGCATGGGATTAATTACAACAATTAACACGGGAAGGAAATCATTTGCCAAGTGAATTCATGATCCCCAAGGCTTTCTCCAGAAGGGAAAATTCTGAACAACCTGGAAAATCCCATCCTTTAGGTGCAGGTGCTCTTTGAAATTACTTCTTCTTGAACGAATTAATAAAATGAAGCAACCTGAGGGGAAGAGAACGTTCCCTTTGGCTGTGGAGTTATCAGTTGCACAGATGCACATTGGCTCCATTTATCCAGTGACTTTCTCCAGTCCTGCCAGAGCTCAGAGCACAGGGAGATTGACTTCTCAGATAAGGGGTTTTCAGTTCACCTGATTTAAACAGATGAATTCTGTCCTGTGGTAGTATGGTAATACACTGGGTTAGGCTTGACCATAATGTGCTCTGGAATTATTTTGAATTTTAAACTCTTTGTTTTGCAGAGAAAATTATTCCAGTTGTATTTGAAAATAATTTTAAGTTAACAAACAGTTAATTTTTATTAAACCTGAGGGGAAGTTTCTTTAGAAATACATAAACCCATGCCCAGCTAATTCAAAATCAGATCTTGTGGAAGTTAATATTATGGGGATGTTAAATAGAGTGAAATAGTAACACTGGCAAGAGGGAGTATTTTAATAGATCTTATGCATTAAAATATTGTAACATAAACTTCATAACTTCTTTATAATTTTTTTCTCAGCTTCCTGTTGATCTTTTCTCTTTCTGGAAACATTTCTTACAACAGTGAAGGGTTAATTTCAAACAAAACCGAAGCATTTTTATTTTCATTGTCTCGATGAAGTTGGAGTGAGYGGCATGGAATTGTCAGATACTGTTTTAATGCAAAGTTAATATGAATAATCATGCAGTGGTTTCTGCTTTATTTGRAGTGGTGAAAGCCCTTTCCATGTGAGAGAAGGAAAGTGTTGTTGCCATAAAATGAGCTAAAATTGCCTCCAAACACCAAGGATCAGTGCTGCCCCCCACAGCAGGAACTCTTTCTATACCACTGCACTTCCTCAGTCACGGGAGAGGTTAAAGTAACTTTGTACAGAAACCCTGGCTTAGTTACAAGTAATATACTATGATAATTTAGTAACATGTGCTTGTTTTTCTTGTATTTGTAGGTACAGAAGCAAAATGTTTTTTTTGCAAGCAGAGGAGTTCACTTGTTAATCTCCAGGATAACCCTGATGGATGTGCCAATGTCTTTCAGTCAGCTTGGTGAGTACCTGAACCTTTAGATTAGAGAGGAGCAGTGTGGGGAGCTCATTAATTGATTAATAATTCTGAGTTAATGAAGTAAGAGACCATCATGGTATTACTGAATCACAGAATTAACTAGGCTGGAAAGGACCTTTAAGATCATCATGTCCAGCCTATGACCTGACACTACCTCATCAGGAGCAGAGCACTCCCTGAGCAATTCCCAGAATAAAGATCTCCTGTTTTATCTCTGCATCCTCCCTTCTGTGCCTGAASCATGACCAGAGGGAAGGGACCCCTCTGCTGTGGGGAAGGGCTGAGAGCATTGGGAGAGTGCAGCCTKGGGGRAGAAGGATCCAGGGAGAGCTCAGAGCCCCTGCCAGGGCCTGAAGGGGCTCCAGGAGAGCTGGAGAGGGACTGGGGACAAGGGCTGGAGGGACAGGAGCCAGGGAATGGCTTCCCAGTGCCAGAGGGCAGGGCCAGATGGGATAYTGGGCAGGAATTGTTCCCTGGGAGGGTGGGCAGGCCCTGGCACAGGGTGCCCAGAGAAGCTGTGGCTGCCCCTGGATCCTTTTGAGTGCCCAAGGCCAGGCTGGACATTGGGGCTGGGAGCAGCCTGGGACAGTGGGAGGTGTCCCTGCCATGGCAGGGGTGGCACTGGGTGGGCTTTGAGGTCCCTTCCAATCCAGGCCATTCCATTCCATTCCATGGTTCTGCCTCTCTGCATATCCAGGGAACTCTCAGTTACGTGTTTTGGTTTTTATTCCTTACTCTGATATTTTCAGCACTTCTCAGTTTCTGAAATAGCAGGTGAAACAAAACACAGACTGGCTGAGCTGCAGTTGTTGTGAGAAAGGGATTTGTTAGGATCCTTTAATTCTGTAAAAAGGGTAAAATCATCATCCCAGAACCCCAGAATGGTTTGGGAAGGACATTAAAGCCATCAGTATGGCACCTGCCATGGGCAGGGACACCTTCCACTGTCCCRGGTTGCTCCAAACCCCATCCAGCCTGGCCTTGGACACTTCCAGGAATGGTGAAAACTGCAAATAGGCCAAGATGGTAAAGAAGATTCTCCATGCAGTTTCCCGACCATCTTTATTTCCCCCGGCTGAATTTTCCCAGTTATTTGTTCTAAGATACTTGGTTTTGGCTGTTTCTCTTCTGTAAGRGTGTAACATAAACAGTTTTGCAGCTGCTCAACTYCGTTTGCCAAACTTGTTTGTTGAAACAAAGGTCAGAGGCTGTTTGAACTCCACTTGAAGGGAATTTGGTTTTGSGTAGGGGAGAGGCATTGAAATATCAAGTAATGTTAACAGGAATACACCAGCAATTCAGCAGGCACAAATTATGACAAATCYGAGTTTGTGTTCAGGTAATAATAACTGTTAAAATAGTGCTTTGTTCCTCATTCACACCCGGTGTTTTTTTCCAAATGGGTGATGTCTTACTACCTGGCAAGAAATAGATTGTTCTRTTTTTAACTGCAATTAAACTCATTATTTGTGGATCTTCATAAAGATTGTTTTAATTTTCTAATTCATGGCCCAGATTTCTCTTCTTCCCTTCCCTTCCCGGGCACATCTCGTTGACACATCAGGTCGAGACAAAAGAGAGCTTTGGAGAAGGAAGGAAGGAACTTTGCAGATTTTCCCATGGAATCCATGTGAAACTGAGAAGAAATATGTTTGAAATTAAAACAGTGACTTCTTTGGCCAACTGAGTGTGGGAGTCGGCATCTCCGGAGTCAGAGGAATTACCACAAAATGCTTTAAAATAAGAACAGGAAGTTTCTCCTTGTGGCACTCAAAGCAGAAGGGAGGCTGAAGGGTCTTGAGAAGAAAAGTTAGAGGAGTCAGGGCGATAATTTCAAGTGTTTTGAAGCACTGTGTTGAAAAGATGGGAATGATGAAAAGCAGGGCTGGTCAAAGAAAGGAATCCTGGATGCAGTGAGACCCTGGAGTCTCCTAGGGAAGTTTCACAGGGAGGCGTAGGAACCTCTGGAGTGGCAGGATTGCCCAGGGAAGCTGTGGCTGCCCCATCCCTGAAGTGTCCCAGGCCAGGTTGGAGCAGCCTGAGRTGCTGGAAGGTGTCCCTGCCCTGCCAGGGGGTGGAATGGGATGATCTTTAAGGTCCTTTCCGACCCAGATCACTCTGGGATTCTGGGATCTGTGAGGATGAGTCAAATAATAATGGGATCTTTTCCCAAATCAGTTCTGAAATTCTGCTCATGACTGGAAAAGGTGATTGAGATACAGTCAGGGTCCTCTAAGACRT
This sequence comes from Malurus melanocephalus, assembly GCF_030028575.1. Taxonomy (NCBI): domain Eukaryota; kingdom Metazoa; phylum Chordata; class Aves; order Passeriformes; family Maluridae; genus Malurus; species Malurus melanocephalus. The sequence goes on along the minus strand of NW_026623855.1, from coordinate 250,964 downwards.
GATTTGATGAGAACATCTTGGGTGGTTTTGTTCACACTGAATCTTGAACCTCACATGGAGGGAGCAGYGTAGTGATCCAGGAACCATCTTCTCAGAGCCCTGGAATAAGGACAGGGACAGTTCTCCCAGGCTCTGGRGAGAAAAGTCTTAGGAAGATGTGAAAGAAAGTAACAGTTGCACTGAGGCAATACTGAGCATGTCTCTAATTGTTGCAAATGAGTGTTTGCAATAAAAATCAGATCCTGTGAATACACCAATGCGTTAATACAGACTTTCAATTTCCAGTGTGCATCACCTTTTTGTCTACAGCTGTTTGCAGCCAGCCTGGTAAGAGTTTTATCACCTTTAAAATGCTTTTCCTAACGCATTTCATGGCTTGCACAGCTTCATCATGCATCATTTAGAAACTTCATGCTTTTTGGAGAAAGAACTTACAGAAATATAATCCGTGTGCACCGTGCTTTGCATTGCATTGTCTGTTGTGCTGAGCTCTCCCATGTGGCTGCTTTGTTTGGGGGCAAATATTGAGCTTCTCTAAATGGGTTTATTTATTAGAATTGTTGCAAAGCTCAGGGTTGGTTGTTTGGGGTTTTTTGTTATTTTTTCCTTTCTAGAAAGAATTTTGGAAGGGTCTCCTTACAAACTCTGGATGGAATCCTCCAATTTCCAGCACATTTTGTCCTGGCAGGCAAAACATGACCCAGCKGTGCCAACATCCTACAATGTGCTGTACAGAGACCGCAGGCAAGTCACATAGGCACAAATCTGACTTTTAATGTTTACTGACCYGAAGGGGAGGCAGGGCTGGAGTCCCCATCCCTGGAGGTGTCCCAGGTAGGGCTGGAGGTGGCACTGRGTGCTCTGGGCTGGGGACAAGGTGGGCATCGGGCACAGCTRGGACTGCATGGGCTCAAGGACTTTTCCAGTCTCAGGGATCCTAGGATTGTGTGAAAATACTAAGGCTGAGGTTTTCTTGGTTTTTCTTGATGTTTTTTCTTAGGTTTTTCACTGAGAAATTCTCTCCTCACTCTTCCATGCTTTCTCATATCAGGGAATTGAGACTGTTTTGCTCTTTTTTGCAGGCACTGGAACTGGATGACTCCTAAGCAGTGTTCAGGTATTGCCCAGCTCACCTGTGAGCTGACAGAGGAGTTCAAGCCTAAATCCACTGGGTATTATATACTTGTTCAAAGCATTGGAGGAACTCAGGTGCTCAACTCTTCYGTGCTGTTTTTTGTGCCATTCTATCAGAGTAAGTTCTGTGTCTGCGTTTCTTATTTTAGCAGTTTTTATTAACAGCTGTGTCGTGGTTTGAACAGTAAAACCATGACAAGCTGGTAGCTAAAATCTATTCTGCTACCTTTGCTGTAAGACTCCAAATGAATTGGGTTGATGGCTGTTTGTATAGAGTATATCATATATCTCTTACAATATTTCAAGTATTTAGGTAGGTTTCTAAAATGATTCGTTCTGATAAAGGGATGAGGTTTTGAAATACATATATAAATTATAAAGGAAATACAGTTGTGCACTGACAAACACAAAGTAAAAATCTCTGAAGTACATAAGAGACATAACTTCAAAAACTCCATTGTTTTTGTGTGTCCAAGTAGTGAATGTTGAGTTAAAAAATGCCAAGTCTGCACTAAGTGTAGGGGAAGAGATTTACTGTTGGTCCTTCAATCTGCCCTTTTCCCATCATTTTTTTCTCTTTCTTGTTTTCCAACAGCYGTTCTGGGACCACCAGAAGTGAATATCACTTCCTGTCCAAACTGCATCAATGTCACTGTAAAGCTGCCACCCTCTCACTTCAGAGAGAGGGGAAAGCTGCTGTCTTTAATTGATATCTATGAAGAGCTGGATTATAATATCACACTGAAATCACTGGATGGAGAGTATAAGGTAGAGAAATTTGGGGTTTAATTGTTCTTTACGGAAGAAACACAGAGGACATAAAATGGCTTTGATGGTCACCAGGTTCCCAAAAGCAAATATGTGAAGAAAAACAAAAGGAAACCTAGAAACAAATTTCTTAGTTGAAAAGAAAGAAGATGGTCAACAGAATCGGAGCTTCCTTTCTCTGCTGAGGAGCAGGTCTGGAGGAGTGAGCAGGCATCTCTTTTTAGCCAATAACTAACTCCAGAATATTGTCTTTCATGGCAGAAGCCACGGCAGAAAACCACTGAAGAAGTGTTCAGTACTGTCATTGAAGAATTGTATCCCAGTAGGAATTACTGTGTGTCTGTGGAGGTCTCAGCATCCCTGAACAGACATTCCATCCCCTCCCCCTGGAAATGTGCCACTGCAGACTCTGAGGCTCCACAAGGTAAGGGAGCTGGGGCAGGAGGGGTTGGTCTGAGTGTGCAGAGTTTCCTTTTGGTGTAGGGACATTTACAGTGCAATCTTAAAAAACAATAAATGRTCACAGAATCCTAGAATATCCTGAGCTGAAGGGACCCCCAGGATCACCCAGTGSCACCCCTGTCCCTGCCCAGCCCCCCCAGCAATCCCAGCCTGTGCATCCCTGGCAGCGCTGTCCAAACGCTCCTGGAGCTCTGGCAGCCTCGGGGCCGTGCYCGTTCCCTGGGGAGCCTGGGCAGTGCCAGCACCCTCTGGGGACAGAAGAACCTTTCCCTGCTCTCCAGCCTSAGCCTGCCCTGKCCCAGCTCCAGCTGCTCYCTGGGGCTGTCCCTGTTGTAGGGAGCAGAGATCGGTGCCTCAGTGTCAGAGAGAAACATTCCAAGGGAGAACCATTGTGGGGATTTAGGAATGAAATATGAAACCCCATCCACTTTGGGGYAGCAAAGCTCTTGGCAGTCCCCTGAGCCGTACAGATCTCCACTAACTGCATAAAAAGTTAACAAAGATAGAATAATTTCTTTTTTAATTCCTGAATCTAATTTGAAATTTGGTCTTATTTTGACTTGGACTTTCACAAGTCCCTTCTAACCAAAATTATTGATGATTCTCAGTAGGTGTTGTGAGTGTGAAATCTGAAATGTGGTCATGGGACACTTCATCCATGTGTGTTTATTTGATTTTCCCACTCCAGGCTATCATAAAGTTGCAGTGGCAAGTGCTGTCTGTGTTTCACTGATCATTGGTGCAGTCCTCAAATGTGTGCATACAGCAGGGTTTTTTCTCCAGAAGAAATCCCTTCCTCAGAGCTTGGTATGTAACAGTTCTCAGGTCTGCCCTTCCTGGTTGGCAGGGGGAAGTTTAACAACTGGAATTTCCAATCCTGTGCTTTAGGTACAAATTATGTAAGAACACAGACTATTTTCATTGGCAGTTTACCTCAAAGATGATCTATAGGCTGCTAAGTTATGTCTGATCTTCAGAACAAATACTCATTTCTTGCTACTTCTGTGACAAGTTAATAAAGGAGAGGATTATCCCACCCTGCTCRGTGGGAATATCCAGGAATATTCCACTCAGCTCTGGTCCTCACAGGGCACAAAAGGTATGGACAGGCTGGAGAAGGGCCAGAGCAGGGCCAGGGGGATGAGGAAAGGGCTGGAGAACCTGCCCTGTGGGGAGAGACTGGAGGAGAAGTTGTTCCACTGTTTGGAATGAAATAATCTCTCTGTGACTTTCTCTGTCATCCAAGTGTTAAAGCACTTGACAAAGCCAGAGCCAGYTGACTTTTTATTTTCATAGACTGAGCTGCCACTGAATTTCAAGCAAAAATAACAAGATTTCTTGTTTCTATCCATCTTTGCTTCCTTGGTTTATTTTTTAATAGTCTTTGACTTCTTTAACATTTGATTCTATAGAGTTTTCAGCATAAATATTCTCCATTTTCTACAAACATACCCAGAACAGATTGGTATAACTTTTTTTCCATATTTCTGTTGTTTGCTCTGATATTGCTTTCACATTCTTACAATGGCTGGACACAACCTTACAAAGGAATGTCCAAGGTCTACTTATTTCTTTTATTGTCAATATGATTAATGCTTTAAATATTGAATAATCCTCTGAAGTGCACAGGGAAAATGGCACTTGGAATGTTAAAGTGGTCATAATTGCTTCAAAAGATCATTTCTAGATGACATTAAAATTGTTCAGCGATGAAAGGTTACTGCAAGAGTTGAGAGAGAGTGGCAAGACTTGCCTCACACTGTGAGGGTGGGCAGGCCCTGGCACAGGGTGCCCAGAGAAGCTGTGGCTGCCCCTGGATCCCTTTGAGTGCCCAAGGCCAGGCTGGACATTGGGGCTGGGAGCAGCCTGGGACAGTGGGAGATGTCCCTGCCATGGCAGGGGTGGCACTGGGTGGGATTTAAAAGATCCCTTCCCAGCCTATGGGTTTCATAGAAGATTTTCTGTGATGTTCAGGAATGAAGAAGAAACGTTCTGTATCCTACATGTTCTGAACTCTGCAGAAAAAGCCACAACTATGGCACAGAATGAATAATTTCTTGAACAGCCTCCTCTTTGGGGTTATTTAGAGTCTTTTTCATGTTCTGTGCATGTGTGTAAATGTGGCCAATTTGATTTAACTCCTTTTGCTTTTCCAGGCATTCATCAGGAGKTTGTCCTACCCACTTTGGGAGTTTGAATCAGAAAAAGCGGCCTCTGTGGAGATCATCCCCAGAGAGGTTAAAAGCAAGGCCAGGGGATGCAGAGGCAGTGCCAGCGATGACAGTGACAGCGACAGCAGTGACAGTGACAGCAGCATGCTGTGTGACCATGACTACATGAGGCGTGTGGCGCTGGCCAGGGGCAGGGTCCCCCAGGGCTGTGCCACCCCCAGTGCCCTGGTGGAGTACTCAGTGAACAGCTCCTGTGAGCACAGCAGCAGCCAGGCCGGTGACATCSCAGCTGTTGAGCCACAGGAGTGTGAGGAGCAGGAGCTGGGCCCCGAAGGAGACACAGACTCGAGGAGTGAGTTACTGAGCCCTTGCTCTGAGGGCAGCTGTAGCGCCCAAGGGAGCAGTGAGTGCTTCACCATCAACTTACACACAGTGCTGCTGGGAACCCTGGAGGAGCACGGGCACAGCTCTGCATCTGCTCCCTCTGCCCAGGAGGATGCAGATGACTGGCACTGTGCTCATGGCTTGGAAGAAAAGCTGCTGGAGGGCACGGGAAGTGTGCAGGAAGCACCCTGTTCTGAGGATTTCCACACGTGGCAAAACTCTTCTTCCGAGGAGAGTGACTCCTTGGACTCAGACACCGAGCAAGTAACAGGGTACATGAGGAGATGAAGGAAGAACTGCTGGTACTTTATAACATAGGAGCCAGTATTGTCCAACTTTTATTTCTGGACTAAATGCACCGATCTTGTCCTTTCATTAATATCCTGTGAGTGTGGACTTCTACAGAGAGAACTGGTGGTGTTCACCTGAGAAGGATCCAGGGAGATCTTAGAGCCCCTTCCAGTGCCCAAAGGGGCTTTGAGAGAGAGGCTTTGGACAAGGGATAAAGGGGCAGGACACAGGGAATGGCTTCAAACTGACAGAGGGCAGTTTGGGATTAGAAATTGTTCCCTGGGAGGGTAGGGAGGCCCTGGCACAGGGTGCCCAGAGAAGCTGTGGCTGCCCCTGGATCCCTGCAGTGTCCAAGGTCAGGTTGGACATTGGGGCTGGGAGCAGCCKGGGACAGTGGAAAGCTGGTCTCTCAACCAAACCACTTGTTCAATGTTTTTATTCTTTACCTCTGTCACTRGATTTCTGTGAAAGCTCTTCTGCTGGATGGATGCTCTGTTAGTGCAACAAAAGCTGATCCAGTGGAGTAGTGGGGGCAGAGACAGGAATACTCAGCTACCTAAAGAGTGGAACAAGGCATTAAGTACACTTTAAATTTTTTTTTATATCATTTTGTACAATTGCTGACTAGTATTAAAACATGACATTTTTATGACATTTAAAATTCCCGGTCCCTGAGGGGGCAGCCCCGGTGTGCGCGGGGTGAAGCTGCAGTGTCCTAAGGGAGCATCTCCGCTGTGTAAGGGGGAACCTCCGGTGCCTGAGTTGGACGCCCCGGTGTCTGAAGGGGAAGAGCCGCGGTGTTCGAGGTGAACCCGCGGTGTGTGAGGGAGAACCCCCGGCCCCGGSCAGCCGCCGTGCCCGCAGCCGCCCCGCCCCGCTGGGAAGCGGAAGGGTTTCGGGGTTTCGGGGCGGCCCCGCTGCCGCAGCCATGGCGCGGCCGCCCCGCCGCTGCTGARGGAGCCGCCATGGCCGCCGCCCTGCGGGGCGCGCTCTGCAGCGGGCTCCTGCTGTGCGGTGAGTGCGCCGGGGCTGCCGGGCAGCGAGGGAGGGACGGAGCGACCTCCCGGTCCCGCCGGGCCGCGGGCACGAAGGGCGGCGGAGCCATGAGGAGGAGCGCGGAGCGCCTGAGGCGGCGCGGCTTGGCGGGGCTGTGAGGGGGCAGGGGGCCGGGAGTGCCCGGTCACAGGGGCAGCGGGCTGGGAGTGCCCGGTCACAGGGGCAGCTCCGCGGGTGCCGGGGGTGCTGCTGCCGGGGTCCCGCCGCCCGCGGGCGTTATTGCCCCGGGGCTCAATCTGTGCCGGGAAATGGGATCGGTGGGACATGGTGGTGCAAGTCTCAGCGCGGAAAGGCGGGCGTGGGGGCAGAGTCGCGCCCCGAGGGCTGTGGGTCACTGTCCCCAGCTCCATAGGGAGRGGGCAGGAGGAGAGGGAACGGCCTCAGGCTGGGCCAGGGGAGGCTCAGGGTGGACCCCAGGAGGAATTTGCCCATGGAAAGGGTTCCCAGGCCTTGGCAGGGGCTGCCCAGGGAGCTTTGGAGTCCCCATCCCTGGAGGTGTCCCAGGAAGGGCTGGAGGTGGCACTGAGTGCTCTGGGCTGGGGACAAGGTGGGCATYGGGCACAGCTGGCACTCCATGGGCTGGGAGGGCTTTTCCAGCCTCAGAGATTTTGGGATTCTGTGATTCCATGACCAAAGCTCCACTCCTTTCCCTTCCTTCCTCAGCATTCCTTCCCACACTCCTCTCAGCACTGACCCCCTGAACTCTRCCCTGTACAGTCAGTTTGCTGGAACTGGCTCAGCCTCACATCGTGAGGATTTTGGGATTTGCCCATGGAGGGAGTAGTGGGCTGGGAGGTCTGTGCACAAACCTGAAACCCCAGAGRTGTTTCCTCATCTCTTTGGATCCACAGGGCCCAATGAAACAATTTGCCTGGAGGCTTCTCATATATGAAGCATTGTCAGGGAAGTGAACATTGCAAGGAACCGTGCTTTTTCCTGGAAATTTGCATGCCTACCTCAGACCTTGTCCTCCCAAGATCTCTTCCTYCTCTTGGGGCAACACTGCAAGAGAGCTGGAGAGGGACTGGGGACAAGGGCTGGAGGGACAGGAGCCAGGGAATGGCTTCCCAGAGCCAGAGGGCAGGGCCAGATGGGATATTGGGCAGGAATTGTTCCCTGGGAGGGTGGGCAGGCCCTGGCACAGGGTGCCCAGAGAAGCTGTGGCTGCCCCTGGATCCCTTTGAGTGCCCAAGGCCAGGCTGGACATTGGGGCTGGGAGCAGCCTGGGACAGTGGGAGATGTCCCTGCCATGGCAGGGGTGGCACTGGATGGGCTTTGAGGTCCCTCTCAAGCCAGTGTGTGATTCAGTCTTCAGTATTTACGATGTGCAGTGTGTTTGAGTTATTTGTGGGATGCGACGGTAATGCTGTAGGAGTGGGGTCTGTTTTATTTAAGCCCGGTTTACATTTCAAACTCTTGTCTGTCAGRGAAGGGAGACTGACATGTTAATTTCATTTATTTCTCCATCAGAGCCCTTGGGAGATGGCTCAGGGRTGATTACGGTGGTGCTGGGGTGACACTGGGACAGGGTGACCTTGAAGGTCTCTTCCAGCCTTGATGGTTCTGTGAACTACAGACAGTAAAATGTGTTAATTTATCTTAGAACACCTGTAGTCATGTTTGACTCCTGTGACCTTTCAGCCCTGATCTGATCTGACAGGGTTTGTTTGCATTGCTCATTTGTGGTGCAGTAATGGGCCAGAGTCTTTGCTATTTTAGTTTCAATACCTGCTATTATGTAAAAACAATTAAAACATAATAGTAATGTACTTTTTACTGACACTTTAYGCTACTTTAGGGTTTCTGCGGTTCAGTTCCAAGAAAGGCAAACAACTATGGTTTCGTCACTTATGAAGAGTACTRATTAGTGATAATTATATTTAATTATATTTAATACCTCTCTTACCTTTGGAGGCGTTTCTGGTTTATCTCTTTTTATCAGTACCCACACCCTTGTTGTTCCTAAAATACTGCTGGAGCACTGCTTGGAAAAACTGGGGTTTGACRATCTCAGGGAGGATTCATGCCCTGAGTCCTGGGCAGCACAAGCTCAGTCATGCACAAGAAATGTTGGTGTCACAAGGACTTACTGGAAGTCACTGGTGCCAGTAATTTGTTGCATAAGCTCAGGATTTAAATTAATTTAATTGAGCTCTGATTTTAAATAAGCGTCTAAGGCAAGGCAAAGGCTGCATTTAAGCTCTGAATGACTGAGAAGTGCTGGAAGAAACCAAAGTGTTTGGTTCTGATTCCTCCCACAGTGTCTGGAATGRTCCCAAAGCCCCGAAATGTAAGAATTACTTCAGTCAATCTCCACAGCACCTTGCAGTGGGAGGCACCAAGGTTTTCCAACGGGAATATCACCTACACTGTCCGATCCAAGAGGTAGGTCTGGGTTTGGGGTGCCTTCAGTGCACATCTTACAGCTCTGCCTGGCTGGGATTTGTGTCCTTTCCAGAGGACAATCAGGAGCCATTCCTCTGTTTCTGCTTGTGAGAGGCTCCTCTGCTGAGCTGAAGGACAGGGCAGACATTTTATGGGCATTCCCACCTGAGGCAGCTTTGCCCTGGGTGTTTTTGGAACCACAAACACATTTTGACTGGATGTTTTTGGCTGTGTGTGTGGTTTTCCTCTCTYGTGGAGCTGTTACCTGTGATAGAAGAGACCTGATCCTGCTGAGTGTTTGCTGCTTCCCTGATCCCAGGTGCAGCCATTCCATCCCACCATGGCAGGGWCACCTCCCACTGTCCCAGGCTGCTCCCAGCCCCMATGTCCAGCCTGGCCTTGGGCACTCAAAGGGATCCAGGGGCAGCCACAGCTTCTCTGSRCACCCTGTGCCAGGGCCTGCCCACCCTCCCAGGGAACAATTCCTGCCCAATATCCCATCTGGCCCTGCTCTCTGGCACTGGGAAAGCCACTCCCTGGCTCCTGGCATTCTCTGCCCATATGAAAGTCCCTCTCTCTCTTTTTTCTAAGCCCCTCCAGGTACTGGAAGGGGCTCTGAGCTCTCYCSAGCACCTTCTCATCATGCTGAGTTGAGAGAAGATTTTTCTGGGTTCTGTAGTCATGGCCCCTTGATCAGTACATCCCTGGGCAGGCTTTTGATGTGAACCAGATAGAATAAAATATATTAAATATCATCAATTAAATCATATATTGATCAAGGCCAGGCTGGATGGGGCTTGGAGCAGCCTGGGGTAATGGAAGGTGTCCCTGCCCATGGCAGGGATGGAATGGGATGAGCTTTAAGGTCCCTCTGACCCAAACCTTCTGTGATTCTATTCTATAACCAGTTCCTGGCCACTTCCCAGCCCTGTTTTCTCTGGCTTTTCCCTGTGTGCAAGTCCTGGAGACAGCTCCAAGCAAAGTCCCAGTGTGACAGCAGTGCCTGCAGTGGCATTGGCTGAGTGTTTGCAGGCCTCTCTGAACTGCCTGGTGAATGGAACTTTGTAACACTGTCAGGAAAAGGGCATCTACTTACAGAATCAAAATTCTGATCCCTAAGTTTRCCATGGATTTGTAGCTGGGTATAAAATCCTTAATGTAAGCCTTACACACAGGATACATTTTTGTGTTCCCAACTTCTCACTGGCTGCATACACAGCTTTGCTGCCTTAAAGCCATTTATCCAGTTATAATTCCCCATCTCCTCCACTTTGTCCCTGCTCCCTGCAGCATCAACTTCCCTGGAGACTCCTATGAGACCGTGAGGACCAACCTAAGCCTCCCTGAGTGCGACGTGTCCTCGCTGTCAGCGTACGGGGACTATGTCCTGCAGCTCAGGGCCGAGGTGGGGCAGCTCCATTCCCCATGGCTCACCCTCCGCTTCAAACCCATGGATGACAGTAAGCTTTYTCCTGTTCTTCCCAAAAATCCTGCCTGCCCTTCGTGCCCCTGCACTGCCTGGCTCCATGGCAAAAGCTGTAGTGCASATTGGTTTTTATTTTAATTGCTTCGACCTATAGAATCTTGGTTGTAAAATTGAAGACAGAAAGCAAAGTTAAYTCTCATAGTATTGATAACCTCTTTGGATGAGATTTTCAAATAAAACAATTTTCTCTTAAAATAAGGGACATTTCTATTTTCTAGCCAGGGAGAAGTTGTCTTCAAGGAGYCAGACTTCCTGTATATCAAAATAAATTCAGTTACTTCCTTCTTCATTGCTTTGCTAGACAAAAAACTTTATTTTTATTTTTTCTTACTTCAGAAAAAAACCCGCTTTCATAGAGAAAGATTAATTTTCAGCTCAGAAATCTTGATTGCACCAGGCAGAAATAATTCAAATGTTTTCATGTTTCAGACTGATCATAATCAACAGCCACAAAAAGCCACAAGGAAGCACTTTTCTAGAGGGTCTCCTCAGGGCAGACAGATGTTGTGACAGTTTGGCCCAGAAGGAGAAGTGAGTGATAGCCGTGGAAATGATCCTTCCTCTCCTGGAGTCACCACAGCTGCCAAAAGGGAACTGAGCTCGTTTAGGGTGTAGGAATGGAGCCTGTATTGGTACCTGGAGTTCAGCTGCAAAATAAARTCCCTTTCCAGAGCACTTGTGTAAGGAAAGGATTGATTTATGCCTAGGCCAGGAAAATAAATTACTTCCTTCTTATCCATGTAATTATTTAAAATATGAATTTCCATGGGTGGTGTAAAGATGCCCATCTGAGGCAGTGTGGAGCTGATTTCTCTCCTCTTTCCCTGTGTGCAGCAGTCATTGGTCCCCCCGAGGTGAGGCTGAAGTCAGAGTCTGGGGCGCTGCATGTGGATTTCTCCGGGCCCTTTGCTGAGCACGAGCAGGACAAGTGGCCCCTGAGGCAGTACTATGGCTCCTGGAAATACAGGATCCTCTACTGGAAAAAAGGCAGCAGAGATACACACCTGAGTCCTGCTTCCTGGGTATGGTGACTCCCTGACTTTCATCTGTGCTTTTCTTGGAAAACACCATCCTGGGCAGGTACTGGAAGCTCGTGGAGGCCCTGGCACAGGTGGCAGAGCTCTGGAGCCAGGCTAGGAGAGCTGGGGGTGCTCACCTGGGGAAGGGAAGGATCCAGGGAGAGCTCAGAGCTCCTGCCAGGGCCTGAAGGGGCTCCAGGAGAGCTGGAGAGGGACAGGAGCCAGGGAATGGCTTCCCAGTGCCAGAGGGCAGGGCCAGATGGGATATTGGGCAGGAATTGTTCCCTGGGAGGGTGGGCAGGCCCTGGCACAGGGTGCCCAGAGAAGCTGTGGCTGCCCCTGGATCCCTTTGRGTGCCCAAGGCCAGGCTGGACATTGGGGCTGGGAGCAGCCTGGGACAGTGGGAGGTGTCCCTGCCATGGYAGGGGTGGCACTGGCTGGGCTTTGAGGTCCCTCCCAAAACCRTCCCAGGATTCTGTCATTCTAAGAGTAAAAATGAATCTGCTGATTACCATTAATCAGTTCTGGTCATTACAGCTGGGACGCAGAGCAAATGCAGGGAGCTGTGTAGTTAAACAGCAGCATGGACAGAATTTTCTCTTTCCTTAATTATAAATAACTGTGTTTGTTCCCTCTTTGTGTGACTTTAGGTTTGTATCCCCAAAACTACCTAGAAAATGGGTAAGGCTTGTGTTCATTGTGGCCACCTGCTTGTATTCACTGGTCACCTCTATCCACTGCAATTCCCTTTCTCCGTGGGAACAGCCTCTTGCACAGGCMGATGTGTTACTCAGCCCAAAACACCACTCCATGCACAGTGCACAGCGAAAGATCATTAATAATGTATTAATTAGAACATTATGGCCACTACTGTGGGCAAACAGGAAGCCTCTGACCAGCAGACCCCAGTCCCAGTTAATGGGTGCTTTGTACATCAGTGTAATTTTATATAATGGGACCATGTACAATTCTGATTTGTGTCTGTTACCTGCACAATCCTTTGCCATTCAGTTCCAGAAAAGRAGGGACCATCATGTCCCCCAAAGCAGCCTGGTTTTCAGTTCCCAGATTCCTGAGAAGTGCAGGTGTTCTTGCCCATGGGATGCAGATTCTGCTGGATTTACTACAAGAGCAGAAGTGCAGTTTGAGTCTGTGCTTGGAACACTCCAAGTGCAGATCTGGGAGATTCCCTGGGGATCAAAGGGGCAACAGGCAAAGACTGGGTAACTCCACAGGTTCATTGTGAGATGGGTGCTTGCTCCAAGATTGAAACCTGGCTGGAGAGTCTCATGTCCCTAAGGAGGAATCTGTATCCCAAAGGGACACTCTGCAGTTACAGGGGCAAAACTAATCCTGAGCAGCAAATTCATCTGTTCAGCCATCTCACAGCTCCCAGAAATACTTCCTTTCCTTTGCTTTTTTTTTTTTTTTTTTTTTTTTTTTTTTTTTTTTTTTTTTTTTTTTTTTTTTTTTTTTTTTTTTTTGTGTTGTTTTATTTTGTTTTATCTGGACCACAGATCACAGAATCCCAGGACTGGGAACATTGGAAAAGCCCTCTGTGGTCATCAGTTCCAGCCATTAACCCAGCACCACGTGTTCACCACTAACCCATGTCCCCAGGTGCCACATCTGCACATTATTTAACACTTCCATGGATGGGGACTCCACTAATTTTCTGGGCAGTTTATTCCAGGGCTTGACAGCTTTTTCAGTGAGGAAATTTTTCYTAAGGTCCCATCTAAAATTTCTCTGGCAGTACCTGAGGCCTTTTCTTCTTGTGCTGTTCTTCCATTCCACTTGTTCCCTCCCCAGTGAGGTGGKGTTTGTGTGTAACAGTGCTCTTAGATGATCTCATTTGGTTGGRTGGCAGTTTGTGGCTGCCAGCAGCTCTCATTTATCATCTCTCATTAACCATAAACTTCATTAGTGCTGCTGGAAACAGCCCAGAGACCAGTGGTGTGAATGGTCTCACAGTGCTGCTGTAATTGTAATTCCTTGGTTATTCYTTAGCTAATTCCAGCTAGTCCAGTCACTGATCTCATGCCCTTGATTTTTCTGTTTTTCTCTGTTGTCAGGTAACTCAGGTAGACACCAAACACAACTCAGAAATCCTGTCCCARCTGGAGCCATGGACAGTTTATTGTGTCCAAGTGCAGGCGGTGATTCCCGAATGGAACAAGACAGGGGAGCTGAGCAGGGAGCTCTGTGAGCAGACAACCCACAATGGTAACGTGGGGACTGGGAAATCGTGGGATCACACACTGGGATGGCTTGGGAGGGCCCTCAGAGCCCACCCAGTGCCACCCCTGCCGTGGGCAGGGACACCTCCCACTGTCTGGGGTGCTCCAAGCCCCRTCCAAGCCGCCCTTGTGTTGCCTTAAAAGGCCAGTTTTTAATAATGACACAGATATGGTTAGGGGATAAAAAGGGTTTTACYTCGGTATTTGGGATCCCAGGTGCAYAACTTGATGGCAGAATGCACCCCCGTGTATAGCATGGATACAAGGTTTATAGATTTCAGGAATTAGCATATCTATCTAGGATTCCCCAATAAGATACAAGTTTTATAGATTTCAGGAATTAGCATGTCTATCTGGGATTCCCCAATAAGAAACTTCACATATGCAGTAATGTCCCSYTATTCTAATGAATCCCCCCCGGATGAGGCCAGASCYCAGTTTACACAAGATGTTCTGGACAGAAGGCTTCACCCAAGGCTGGAGCTCGGGTTTAAGAGAGCACAGGGCACACTAACYCCTTCCTGAGGATGTTTGGTCTCTCTGCCCAACAGAACTCCTAAACTAAGCTGGAATATCAGGCTACAGGAACTACAAACATGTGGGCTAAGGGGTACAGGGGGATGCATAGAGGGTACAGAAAATGTAAAAAGGAAAAGCAAAAATCATCAGGCATCACTTGGACACTTTGAGGATGAGAGAAAGAGACCGTTTGAAAATAATTACTCAGAAATGAACAATGACCGTTTGAATTGTTTATTTCCTTGTCTCCTGCAGGTGTGACCCCTGTGTGGGTTATTGTGACTGTTCTGCTGGGATCCATGCTGGTTGTTGTCACAGCTGTCACCGTTTGTTTCTTCTGCAGTTTTTATCTGTACAGACTCACCAAACACGTTTTCTGCCCTTCCTACATTTTCCCACAACACTTGAAAGAGGTTGGTTTTCTGTCCAGCACATGAAAAGCAGCCTTTCCAACAGAACCACTTGGTCTTCCAAGGCTCTCAGAGCCCAAACATTTAGAGCTTTTTTTTATTTTGTCTCCTTTCACTGGCACCTGCTGGTCAGCGATCTGTAATTTGTAATCAGCAGCTTTTTATGGCTCAGAAACAGGATGGGTTTGTGTATTTTAGAGTGAGCAAGTACCAGGTGTCAACTTCAGTTCCTCATTTAACCAGTGAGCCGCAGTCAACTCTGACTCTCCTGCCTCCTTTTAAACCTAAAGCAGCTCATTTGTTCTGGAGCAAAGTCCTGTCACGAGTGTAATCACAAGTTTTATCTTCAGTGAAGTGTTTGGGGAAGGAGCCTGCACTGGATCAGCCTGGGCTGTGGAAGGTGTCCCTGCCCCTGGGACAGGATGAGCTTTCAGGTTCGGTCCAACCTAAGCCGTCCTGGGAATCCGTGATTCTCTGAAATCTGAACAGCAGCCATTGCTGATGGGAGCCCACTGCCCCTGTCACACAGCCAGAACACAAAAAGGCTGCAGCAGAATCTCCTCAAGAAACAAGGATGTACAAAATACTCCTGTTCCAGCCTGTGCTCTCCTGAGTTCCTGCAGTTCTCTGGGACTTCCATTTTGATTCATTTGGAGCTCAGCGCCCTCAGGTTTGCAGCTGACTTTGGCTCCTGCTTTAGGCTGAMCATGTGCTCAGCACCAGGAGTGTCACAGAATCCCAGAATCTCAACTGGTTTGGGTTGGAAGAGACCTTAAAGCCCATCCAGTGCCACCYCTGCCATGGCAGGGACACCTCCCAYKGTCCCAGGCTGCTCCCAGCCCCAATGTCCAGCCTGGYCTTGGGCACTCAAAGGGATCCAGGGGCAGCCACAGCTTCTCTGGACACCCTGTGCCAGGGCCTGCCCACCCTCCCAGGGAACAATTCCTGCCCAATATCCCATCTGGCCCTGCTCTCTGGCACTGGGAAGCCATTCCCTGGCTCCTGTCCCTCCGTTCCTGTCCCCAGTCCCTGTAGCTTGCAGAACCTGGAGCTCAGCACTGGGCAGGCAGCTCCAGAGCCACACGGGATGTGCTCGAGTTCCCTTTGCTCCCAGGTGGCTCTAAAGGCAGGGAGAGCTTTGGGCCTGTGCTATCCCAGGAATCAAAGGTCAGCTGTGCCTCCCTAAAGGTGCTTTGGCCAAGGCCGTGCTTTCACTATGGGAATGTTCAGTTGCAGGTTTGGGCCAGAGCATTCCCAATCCCAGTTTGGTAGAAAAGGATCTCACAGTAAAGATATTTGTGTTGATTTTTATATCTACAGTGCACAKCACTCCTGAGAGAGCAGCTGCTTTCAAAATTCACTTCAGAATTGTTTCATCTGAGGGCACCAGGATGATCAGAGGGATGGAGGAGATCTACTGTGCGGCTGAGGGAGTCGGGATTGTTCAGCCTGGGGAAGGAAAAGCTTTGGGGTGACCTCATTGTGGCCTTGCAGGGCCTGAAGGGTTCCAGGAGAGCTGGAGAGGGACTTGGGACAAGAGCTTGGAGTGCCAGGACAAGGGGAATGGCTTCCYACTGCCAGAGGGGAGAGTTCTTGGCAAATCTGTGATCTCCTTTCCCTACAGCCCAGTTACTGTTTAGTGTTTGTTCCCAGTCAAAACTGTTTGATTTTGTTCAAGTAAGTTCCTATTCCACAGCAGTCTCTGAGCCCTGGRGTTCCCGCAGAGAAAGGCTTTTCCATCTTGCTTCCAAGCCTGGAACAGGATGTGAGGGAGGATATGATTCTGCTGGCCCTGTGGGACTTGGAAGGCCAGAGAAAGCCACTTGATGTGTGCAAAACAATCCCAATGTTCAATAACCCCAGCGTTTCTGAGCRCAGAGGATGGGACAGCTGGAGAGGCCTAATCCTCATTTTCTCTTTGTTTCCCAGTTTTTGAGCAAACCTCACAGTGCTCCGCAGCCTTTCCCTCCCCTTCCACAAGAAGAGCTCCTCGTTTATGACAAGCTGACCGTGATTTCAGAAGAATCCCAAAACCTCAGTGATGGGAGTGGGGATGAGGCCAGCAGGACGCCAGAGCACCCCCAGGACTCTGCACAAGGGGACTCCGACTCTGGAGTGGGAGCAGCCTCAGAAAAGGCTCAAATATCCTAAATATCCTCATTCTTCCTTGGAAAAGGAGAAGCAAATGGACTTTTGTGTCTCTCTCATTGCTGTTTTCTTCAGCAGTCAAAATCCACAGACAAACACGTGGGCACAGACTTTTGACAGAATAATTTTATTTTTGTAAGTACAAGAAACTTGGCTCTAAATGAGGAATTAAATGATCCATRACTTTTGCCACTGGTGGTTGTGGCTCCCTGAGGAGTTGTAGCAATTCCTGGCACTGATTGTCACATTAAAAAGTAAATGTCATATATATATATAAAATACTGATTAACTTTGATGAACTATTTATTACAAAAACTAATCAAAATGTTTATTAAAAAAATAATATTTTGTWAAGAAGACCTGATCTGATTTATTTTTATTAATGAGAAATGGTGTGTTTTTAAGGATGACCCCATTGGCATCATCTTTCTATGGAATTTATTTTTCCCTGATGCAAAGTTTGTGAAGTTTTTAGGGCAGGATGGACTGATGTCTGTGGAAAACTTGGCAGCTAAACTGGGAGTGAAATTAGGTCCATTGAATTATCTGCTGATGTGTATTCTTAATTTAAGAAGCCAATGCAGGGAGCTGTGACTCCCTGTTCCCAGCCCAGCCTCACCTGCACAGGWAGATAAAGGCTGGAGCCAGCACTGCAGCAGAAGTGGGAATTCCCACTTTGCACTGGGAATTAACTGGGTTTGTGTGTTACTGCATCRAAGTGAGAGTGAGAAATTAAATTCTGGCAGCAAAAGGAAACTTCCAGGAGTGAAGATGTGTCTCAGCTTGGTGTGGGAATTGCACAATTTTGGGGGTTGATGTTTTTACCTTGGTGCATAAATATCTCCTTTTTCAGAGTGCTTGCAGGAAGAAAACACAAAGAAAACAGGAATTGAGTTCATCAACTTTAATCTCCCTACTCCCCTCAGAGGAGGCTCAGGGGGGACCTTGCTGGTGTCCCCAACTCCCTGACAGGAGGGGGCAGCCGGGGGAGGTCGGGCTCTGCTCCCAGGGAACAGGGACAGGAGGAGAGGGAACGGCCTCAGGCTGGGCCAGGGGAGGCTCAGGGTGGACACCAGGAGGAATTTGCCCATGGAAAGGGTGCTCAGGCCTTGGCAGGRRCTGCCCAGRGASCTTTGGAGTCCCCATCCCTGGAGGTGTCCCAGGAASGGCTGGAGGTGGCACTGAGTGCTCTGGGCTGGGGACAAGGTGGGCATCAGGTACAGGTGGCACTCCATGGGCTGGGAGGGCTTTTCCAGCCTCAGGGATCCTGGGATTGCGTGATTCTATGGAATCTGCACCTGGTTTTTCTGCACTTTTTAATTTGGGTAATATTCTGCTTTAATGGAGAATGTGGAATTTATTGAATTCCATTTTGTTTCATTGGGCCTTTYTCCCCCTCTCCCCAAAGCTGCACAGTGAATGCTGATGCTGTGTCTGGATCACCTCTCCAGAGTACACGTCCAACCCTCTGTGTGTTCCCTGTCCCTCCTCCCACAGCAGCAGCTTCTTTCTGTATTT
>NW_026623855.1:227057-232499 GCF_030028575.1 Malurus melanocephalus | reverse complement strand
AGGTGAAGGCAAGAGTTCACAGAGAGTGCAAGACTTCACCTGACGCCGTGAGGGTGGGCAGGCCCTGGCACAGGGTGCCCAGAGAAGCTGTGGCTGCCCCTGGATCCCTTTGAGTGCCCAAGGCCAGGCTGGACAYTGGGGCTGGGAGCAGMCTGGGACAGTGGGAGRTGTCCCTGCCATGGCAGGGGTGGCACTGGGTGGGATTTAAGGTCCTTCCAACCCAAACCAGTCTGGGATTATGGGATTCTATGATTAAACTCATCTAAGCCATTAATGCCGACAGGTTTTATTCACATGCTGCCAAATGGCTGTTCCAGGAGTTCTGGGGATTTTCCAGTGGTTTGTTATTTAATGGGCTAAAACCCAGGAAATCAATCACAATTAGATAAAAGGACTAAGCAACAAGGAGTGATGTACTCAGAAACTCCAGTTCCAGCTCCATAAAGCCAATCCCTTGGGTTCTCCCAAGTCACTCCTTCAGGAGGCAGCTGCTGGGATCCTTCTCTGGAAGAGCATCTCTTTCTTGGGCGACCACAAAACCTGAACTTTTGATCTTGGCAAGGTCAGTCACAGAGCCCTGCTCTTCCTCCCTTCTGCTCTGCAGGGAAATTGGGAATCTGACTGTGACTGGCACTGGGCCAGGCATGCTAAAGGTCACTGGGAGGAATTCAAGCTGACTTCTACTTTCAAAGCTCTGCCTTTCCCAGCAATCACAGAATCTCTGACTGGTTTGGGCTGGGAGAGACCTGAATGCCCATCCAGTGCCACCCCTTCCACTGTCACCTTCCACTGTCCCAGGCTGCTCCAAATCCCATCTGACCTGCCCTTGGGCATTTCCAGGATTTAGGAGCTGCTAAAATCAGCCCAGATGTGTTTTTTCAGGCCGAGCTGCACTTTGGTTTGCTTCTGAAATCTTCCTGCCCCACACCCAGTCCTCCCAGGAAAGCTTTTGTAGGTGAGAGGCCTCTGCCTCAGCCACAGCTTCCCTGAATCACAAGAGCCAGGCCTGGGGCCAAGGGGCAGCCTCTGCCTGTCCCCACCTGGGCTCTGTGGCCCACAGGTCCCCAGGCACCCCAAGCAGTAACTAGAGAAGCAGTAATTAGAGAAGAAGCAGCAATTAGAGGAGAGTTCATCTTGAGCTGAGCTCGTGGACACTGCAATGACAATGGATCAATAAARCAGGTGAACTTTCACCGGTTCTGATGTACACCGAAAGCACAGAGGGGTGCTGGGGCTGCTCACTCTGGCACAGCATGTTCTGGCAAAGGCAGGAGGAAAACAGACCCCTTGGAAGGCCTGGGAGTTCTTGGACAAAGATTTCAGATGCAAGAGGAGTGGAATGATTAAGGAATAGGGAAGCAGGAAAATTGAAGGAGTCAGGGCTTGTGGTCAGATTCCAAAAGAGGGCAATGAGGGAAGACAGAAAGAGCAGATTGGAGAATTCCAGTCAAGGGAGGAGAGTGAGAATTTCAGGGAGAAAGAGAAACCAGATTGCACAACACCCAAGGGATTAGGGGCATAGTCCCCAGCTCCACATTTTTCTCTCTCCCAAAGTTTGGGAACTTTGGGGTCTTCCCTGCCCAGCAGGTCCTGCAGGTTCTGAGCCCCAATCCACAATGTGTCCCACTGAAGAGCAGAGCCAGAGAGTCTTTCAGAAATACCCATCTTAAGCTCCAGAAAAGCTTTTAAATGCTTCTTAACCAGAAATACTGGTGCTTGGAAGTCATGCTTTTTTTTTTCTGAGGCAGATTGGGAAAGAGCCATTATCACTTGGCAAAATGTCATTTTCTAGGATTCATCATCCTATAAAATTAGTATTGAATAAGTGGGTGCAAAGCAAGGCTCCTTCCCTTGAGGCTGTGCTGCTGTGAAAAAATAAGGGTGTAAAGAGCTGAGTTCCAGGAAGAATTGTGAATAACCCACAGGCTTTGRACTGCTGGTGTGCAATGTACTGGAAATGTCTCTTCCTTAGGGACTGGAGCTAGTCAGGCTCATTTTGCATTCTCTTGAGCCATTATTGTAGAGCACTGGGGCCATGGAATGATGAYGGCATCACAAAGACAAATGAGAGGCCACTGGGGAAGCCTGAGAGAGGAAATCCTCACTCAAGAATCACCAATGGGCATCGATAACCCCAGGATTCCCTCCTGGAGAATGCACCAAAGAATCTGATCAACAGCTTCCAGCTCTTCCATTTTCCCATCAACTCTGCCATCACATCACTCAAGTYTCCTCTCTCATTTCCACTCTCTCCCTGCTGCTCCTCTGTTTATGGGACAGTTTTTGAGAAACCCCATTACAGTTCCTTCGAGAGGAACATTCTTTTCCCATCTGGGTGAGTGTCATGACAAAGGCAATGGAAATCCCATCAGGATTTGCAGTGGGTTGGTTTTTCAGCCRTGCTGCCCTAGGGGGTGAAACCAGGCTCTAGAACTTCCCCAAAYAGGGCAGAACTCACTGATCACTCTGAAATTCCAGCCTGGAGGAGAGAACACTCCAKGGAGAGCTCAGAGCCCCTGCCAGGGCCTGAAAGGGCTCCAGGAGAGCTGGAGAGGGACTGGGGACAAGGGCTGGAGGGACAGGAGCCAGGGAATGGCTTCCCAGTGCCAGAGGGCAGGGCCAGATGGGATWTTGGGCAGGAATTGTTCCCTGGGAGGGTGGGCAGGCCCTGGCACAGGGTGCCCAGAGAAGCTGTGGCTGCCCCTGGATCCCTTTGAGTGCCCAAGGCCAGGCTGGACATTGGGGCTGGGAGCAGCCTGGGACAGTGGGAGGTGTCCCTGCCATGGCAGGGGTGGCACTGGRTGGGCTTTAAGGTCCCTCCCAGTCCAAACCACTGTGGGATTTTAAATATTATTTATGAAGATTGAACTTGTRTGTTCTAAAATCAGCCTTTTGAAGGTACCAGAGGCTGTAAAAAATTCCAGGTTTTCTATTCTTTCAGATTGATGAAATTTAGGACACTTCTGTCCTTCCAAATCTAATCCCAGAATCACCAAGGCTGGAAGAGCCCTTTGGKATCATCCAGTCCCATCCCAGCAGCACCATCATCACTTCTAAATGTCCCCAAGGGCCACATCTGGACACGTCTGGGACACTTCCAGAGACAGGGACTCCACYACCTCCYTGGGCAGCTCATTCCAAGGCCTGACCCAAAAAATAATAATTGCTGCTCTTGAGCACTGGTGAGTCCTCGTGGAGAGCTGTAAGCAGGGCTGGAAGAGTCAGGAGGAGCACCAGAAACACAGTCTGTAAGGAAGATGTTGTGTGGTCTGGGGAAAGGAGTCTGAGGGCAAAGCAATGACAATGTTAACAATGGGAAAGGCTTCTGAAAGCAGGGATGGAATCACCTGTGTCCATCAGGGAGGTGACAGCATCTACAAGATCGCAGCAAAACAGAGACAGKGAAAGCTTTCAAATGATGGAAGCAGAAAATACAGGTGGTATTGCCTGAGAAGGGGGATTAAAAAAAAAAAATTTATTGGGAAGGGGTAGATAGATCTGATCTCTCCTTGGGCTCCCTGAAGTCCTTCCTTCYTGCGCCAGTGTTCCCACACTTCTCACACAAGATGAAATGCTGTGTTTGCTCCTTTTATTTTGCTCCAGAGCTGACATGAGAAGAAACCACCAAATGGCATCTCCTTTGTCTGTCAGCCAACAGAAATAAATCCCGCAGAGCCCAAATGGCCCCGTTTCCTCCATCACGGGAGTGTTTTGGGACTGACATCAATGGCCACAGGGACACATATTGTCCTTCCTTGGCCACCTGTGCTCTTCAGATAGAGCTGCTCTCCTCCCAGGCTGGGCAACACCAATTTCTGCTTCCTCCTTCCATGATATYAGTGAGGAAGCTGTGTTCAGACTCAGTAAAGGATAAACTGTAAATATTTATTATGTTATAAAATGTTTCTAGCAGMAGCAGACTGGCTCTGCCTGTTGCAGTGCATGGTCTACGTGGTGAAATGGTTACAGGGGCTGTGGTTACATAAAGAACTTGCCATAAAAATGTTTCCTTATCAACTGTTGGGGCAGAAGGTAACAAATCCTCGTGGAATGAAGATGATTCAGGCTGGGCAGTGCCCCGGAGCACCCAGCAATGCCCCTCAGCACTGTGTTACAGCCACGGAATGATCTCCTACAGGCTCAGCAACCCTGGAGGGCTGGGAGCATCTCTGTACGAGGAGAGAACAAAAAGGAACTACAYACAATTCAATATGAATCAAGCATCAGCCCATTTATTGCAGTTTCTACCACCTTTTTATAATCAAAACTTCTTCTGTACACGCGTCTACATATATCATGATTGGTTACATGCACTGTTCACACGGCGTTGATGCAACAAAACTACTTCTGTGGTGGGCTACCATTATTTACRGCAAGTTGGCAACAACTAGTTAAACAAAAAGCTTCTTGGGGTCCTTATCGCTGGAGTTTCTTCCTCCCTATCTCATTATAAAGTTCTTTCTTCCCTCACTCATCTTCATTAACCTGGCCTATGTGTCAGCAGGCCGCTCTTGTTATGGCTGGKGCAGAATGTGTTCGTTTTCTTGTAGGAATCTGTCTCCGCACATCTCCCTGCCCAAGGAAGGCTGAGGGAGCTGGGGCTGCTCAGCCTCCAGAGGAGCCCCAGCCCAGAGGGGCTCTCAGCCCTGGCTGTCCCTGGCTGTCCCTGGCTGTCCCTGGGTGCAGGGAGRGCTCYGAGCAGGGCTAGGCTCTGCYCCAGAGGGGACCCAGCGATGGCACCCGAGGGATGGGCCCAAGCTAGGACAGAGCCCAGAGAGGGGCTGGAGTCTCCTCCTGGGGATATTCCAGAACATCCAAAATCCTGTGCCCTGGGCTCTGGGAGGGCCCTGCTGGAGTAGGGAGGTGGCACCAGATGGGACCCACTCTGGTCCCTTCCAGCCTCACCCATCCTGGGATTCTGGGAGCCTAAAATGAGCAGACAGACTACGTGGAGCACTTCATAGCACAGGAGGCAGCAGCAGCCAGGAACATTTTTATCCAAAAGTCTGTCTGGAAAGCCTRTGATCTCGCTAAGAAACAAAACCTGCCAGGATGTTGAGGGCACAGACCTTTGCCCGCCAGAGTTTCAAATCCTCATCTCTGAAAACATCGCTCTGCCCTCTGACGAGTCTGTGTTAGAGGGGTTAGGAAGTGAAAGGTGAACACTTGACTTTACCTCCCCAGCCCCTGCAGCTGGGCAGGCCCATGAAAAATATGAAACAAAAAAAGAGAAGAGGAACTCCTTAGTCTTGTAATCTTAACTTCTGGTACCAAAAGGGAGCTGAGCCCAAGCCCCAGTTCAGGGGCTTTAACATTCATGCTGCATTGAATGTTCACTGCTGTATTCAATCAGACATTTGAGAAATGGTGCAAACTGCACCAACACACAGATTCCTCCCTTCCCAGACAATCACAGATTGTGTGATTGAAATGGTTTGGGTT
>NW_026623855.1:224911-226177 GCF_030028575.1 Malurus melanocephalus | reverse complement strand
ATAAATCAGAAAAGTTCTGAAGAAAGTAGACAAGTAGATGCTATAACAAGGAACAGTAGAGAGCACTAATAAGAATTTGGCAGAAGCACGGGACAATCAGCAAAATAATTGGAAATTAGACTTGGAGTACTAGAAAAAAACTAGGAACATCACAACCTTGCATGCCCTGAAGACAAAGGTTARAAGTCCACCATGATGAAGAGGATGGTATCTCRTTAGAGGGAGACTCCCACGACCACCCAATTGAGGATGACACGAGTACTTCTAAAACTATGATATCATGTATTTCCGCGCCCATTCATAGTGGTGGGCGTACGGTGGGCATTGTCCGGGGGGAAGTGACAATGGTAATGTTACACCATGCTTACTGTATAAATATATGCTAATTTGAGGCAAAGGCGGGTGGGTTAGGAGAAATCCTCCTCACGTCCAGCGCTTCAATAAACAAATACCTGCTCTATAGACACCGGTCTATGGAGTTTTATTTCCAGGCCTTTTCGGGCATCATCACTGCCCTCCCCACACGGCGCCGTGACCGCCCTCAAACACCCTCAGGCTGCTCTCCGCGCACACCGCCCTGACAGCGCCGTCACCGCCCTCAGAACGCCCTCAGAGCACGCTCACACCGCCCTCCCCTCACCGCACCGTGACCGCCCCCAGAACACCCTCAGAACACCCTCAGGCTGCTCTCCGCGCACACCGCCCTGATAGCGCCGTGACCGCCCTCAGAACGCCGTCAGGCTGCCTCTCACCGCCCTCAGAGCACGCTCACACCGCCCTCCCCTCAGGGCACCGTGACCGCCCTCAGAACACCCTCACAACATCCTCAGGCTGCTCTCCCCTCACCGCCCTCAGAGCGCCGGGGCCGCTCCCGCGCAGGCGCCGCCGCCGCMGCTTCCGGCAGCGCTTCCCTGGATGGCGGAGCGCGGGAATGGAGCGGCGGCGGAGCCCGGGGAGGAAGGGACGGAGGAGCCGCAGGAGCGGACGGGTGGATGGATGGCAGAGCGGCGGCAGCTGTCGGTGCCGGGCGGGCTCTGGCTGGCGGCCGTGCTGTTCCTGCTCCTGGGCGCGGTCCCGCCGCCCTGCGCAGGTGGGTCAAGGAGCCCTCAGGGAGCGGGGCGGGAGCGGGGCCCCCATCCCGGGGCCGCGCTGAGCGGAGCTCGGCGGGGATGCGGGGCGACATCGCAGTGTCGGTGAGGATCTGTCGTTGTTTCCAGGGTTTTCATGCAATCACAGAAGGTTTGGGTTGGAAGGGGCCTCAAAGCC
>NW_026623855.1:221159-222352 GCF_030028575.1 Malurus melanocephalus | reverse complement strand
CTGTGTGCTCCTGCTCCAGGCTTGGATTACTSTAGCTTCTCCCAGTGCCATATTGTAATTAAAATACAGCATTGTAACACTGCTGTTTGTATCCAGAGGAGGATATTTGTATTTCCTGGGCTATTTCCCAGCTTTACAAAAATGTTGGCCTGGCTTAAAGCACGGCCTGCATGTCTTGTGCCACCCTGTTCCTAGAATTGGGGAGAAAATCTGCTGAGAACATGGATCTCAACAGGATTTGCTTCCTGCTCCCAGAGCTCCTTTATCCCACCTGMCCTGCTGAGCTCTAACAGGGAATATTGTAAACCTTCATTTGTAAAGGTRGGAAAGATAATCTGAATATTTGAATTTCTACCTAGGGCAAACAAAAATGAAATCAGAATTGAAATGCAGTAGTGTTTTATCAGTTGGAGTCTGTGGGGGCCTTGTTGTCACAGACTTTTTTTCTGAATTGTAGCAATACATTGGATAAATATCTGGGGAAAAATAAAATCTGGCTTTTCCTTTGTTTTCTTATTTTCTGAGCAAATGTCCTTTGGCATTCTCTGGGTTTGTCTTAGTCTGTCAGAAGAGCAAAAATTCCTGCCTTGTGGGAATAAATTCACTAGTGGGGACCACAAGGTTTTATTGAATTATTTGACTGTCATGTTTTTGTGCTTTCAGGATGTATTTTCCAAAATCTGCAGCCTATGGGTCCCCCTTAGTTCTCCAGAAGGATTTTGCAGAATTCAGTCTGTTTGCTTTTCCACGCATTCCCTCTTTAGAAAGGGAACTTGTGTAGGATAAGAAATAGTATTTGCAATGAAGAGCCTTTCCAAAAATCAAATTGAGGATAAGCCTTTATTGTCCAAAGAGGCTTTGACTGCCCAGCTTAAATAGCATTTATTGGTTCTGATTTCTTCTTAATATAATCAAATATCAGACTGATATCACACAGCAATTTCAAGGGTTTCAGATATGGTTGAGAAATTGTAACCATTGGGAAGTAATTAATAACATGAAACAGATAAAATAGAAACTGAAGGCCAAGAGATGTATTTTATCTTATTTTATTCTATTTTATTCTATTTTATTCTATTTTATTTAATTTTGATTTTAAATCTTATTTATATTTTATTTAAAATTGACTGTATTTCATTTTAATTTTTATTCTATTTGATTTTTTTATTTTAATATGTTATTTTATTTTTATT
>NW_026623855.1:215359-216731 GCF_030028575.1 Malurus melanocephalus | reverse complement strand
TTGTTTTGTGGGGCTGTTTGTTCATTTTGGGGCTGTTCATTTGAGGGGCTGTTTATTGTTTTGGGGCTGTTTGTTCATTTTGGGGCTGTTCATTTGTGGGGGCTGTTTGTTGTTTTGGGGCTGTTCATTGTTTTGGGGCTGTTTGTTCATTTTGGGGCTGTTCATTTGAGGGGCTGTTTATTGTTTTGGGGCTGTTTGTTCATTTTGGGGCTGTTCATTTGGGGGGCTGTTTGTTGTTTTGGGGCTGTTTATTGTTTTGGGGCTGTTTGTTCCTTTTGGGGCTGTTCGTTGTTTTGGGGCTGTTTGTTCCTTTTGGGGCTGTTCATTGGTTTGGGGCTGTTTGTTCATTTTGGGGCTGCTCATTTGGGGGGCTGTTTGTTCATTTTGGGGCTGCTCTCTCCCCTGCAGGCCGGAGCTGGAGGACTGGGGGTGGCAGGAGCTGCCAGGCTGCCAGGCTGTGGCTGGCAAAGCGTGTGACTTCTCCTCGGCCATCTCGGAGTATTACGATGCCCACTACATCCGGGTGCGGGCACACWCGGGGCAGGAGGAGTCTCCATGGTCTGGGATCGTGGAAATGGTGCCGTATCACAGCGGTACGAGCGTGACGTTGCCAGGGCACTTTAGTTCCTTTGATGCCTGATGATTTTTGCTTTTCCTTTTTACATTTTCTGTACCCTCTATGCATTTTTCTTTACCCCTTAGCCCACATGTTTGTAATTCCTGTAGCCTGATATTCTWGCTTAATTTAAGAATTCTGCTGGGCAGAGAAACCAAACATCCTCAGGAAGGGGTCAGTGTGCGCTGTGCTATCTTAAACCCGAGCTCCAGCCTTGGGTGAAGCCTCCTCTCTGGAATATCTTGTGTAAATTGGGCTCTGCCCCAACCTGGGGTGGGGTTCATTAGAATAGGGGGGGACATTACTGCCTTTGTGAAGTTTTTTATTGGGGAATCCTAGATAGATGTGCTAATTCCTGAAATCTATAAAACTTGTATCTATGCTATACACGGGGGTGCATTCTGCCATCAAGTTGTGCACCTGGGATCCCAAATACCGAGGGAAAACCCTTTTTATCCCCTTAACCGTGTCTGTGTCATTATTAAAAACTGGCYGGTTAAGGCAACACCTTTAGCACCCGAGGGGGGATCCTGTCCCTGTGCCCCATTGCTCAGTGAGATCCCACCTGCAGAGCTGCTCCAGCCCTGGGGCCCAGCACAGGGACGTGGAGCTGCTGGAGAGAGCCCAGAGGGGACACAGAACTGCTGCAGGGCTGGAGCCCCTCTGGAGCCATAGACAGCTGGGGGTGCTCCCCTGGGGAAGGGAAGGCTCCAGGGAGAGCTCAGAGTCCCTGCCAGGGCCTGAAGGGGCTCCAGG
>NW_026623855.1:203259-213431 GCF_030028575.1 Malurus melanocephalus | reverse complement strand
AGTGGTCAGGCCTTGGAATGAGCTGCCCAGGGAGGGGGTGCAGTCCCTGTCTCTGGGAGTGCTCAGGAGGAGTCTGGATGTGGCCCTTGGGGACAGGCTTTGGGATGATGCTGGCGGTGATGGRGTGGCACTGGATGATCCCAAAGGGCTCYTCCTGTTTCTGGGATTTTGGGATTACACATCAAAGCAGCAGAAGGCCCACAGCTTGTGTAAAGTCTGGGAACCCAAAAGCAGGGAGGTGGCAGAGGAGAGAGGGGAGTGTTTTGGTGTCTAAGGGATGGGAATGTCCTGATTCACCCAGGAATATCTGTGGGGTGAATTCCTGGTTGTGACAAATCCCTCCCCACTTCCATTGCAAAGGAACTCAGAATCTTCCTTCCACTCAGTCACTGGCTCAGTTGGAATCTTCCCTTTTACTCCAGCTCAAGTGTTGCCCTGCTTTCTGTGTTTTACCTTTTTGAATGGGTTATTATATAAACAGGCTGAAACACACAAAAATGATAATTTAAAAACTTTCCTGGGGAAGGACCGTTCCCCTCACAGCYCCCCTCTTTGTGGTTGTTTCTTCCAGCTCCGGAGTAAAAATATTTTCCCAGTTGACACCATCGATGATCTTGCCCCAGACACCACCTATTGCTTCAAAGTTCAAGCAAATCTCCCCACAGAGGGAAAGCAGGGCTTGTTCAGCCCCATCAGCTGTGTGAGAACCACCCAAAAAGGTACCCAGGACATCAGTTTGTTTGCAAATGATGGCTCAGATTCAACTGGCAGGCAGTGGATTGTTCTGAGGCAACAGAATTAGGCAGAAGGGCCAAATTCCTCCTTGTTTTGGTATAAAAAATATGCATTACATAAATTTACTCTTCTCCGTCAACAAAAATACATCAGGGGTAAAGTTCTAATTGTACAAAAAGGTTTTGCCTTTTCAAGCAAGCTTTGCCCTTACTTTGGAATGTGAAAACAACAATTGCTTTTGTGTTTCGGAAAACTATTTTTGAATTAGTGACTGAATCAGGAGGAGAAGCCAAACTAAAGCCTCTGGGATTCTTGGCACTCARTGAATGCACAAAAAGTTGAGCTGAGCTTAAAAAAATATTGGTTTTACATAATCCTTGGTGGATTGATTGTTACAGCTGCTGAAGGAARGCTTTGAGGGGCAGTTTGCTCCATTGTGGAAAATTAAATTCTTTGAAGTGCTCTTCAGGGGCTTTAAGATGTTATTTTAGGAAAAAAAAAAACTRTAGAAAGTCCAATATTAGATTGGACGGGGGGGCACATCTTCATTGGTTGATGGTACATCAAAATATAAGTGATTGATGGTAAATGAAAATTACTTTACACATAAAATACATTCATTAATACACATGTGTATTTTTAAAATATTAACATTATTAATACATGCACATTTAATTAAATATTTAAATAATAGATCCATGCATGTTTTAATAAAATACAAAAAATTAAAATTTTAGAACATGTATTTTACACATTTTTCTCCTCCTGTTATTGCCACACCAGTTTATTTCTGTCCCTCTCAACATTTCTGTACTTGAATAATTTTCTGAATTTTTAGCTGATGTTTTAGGTAAGGTTTAATGTGATGCTGTGCCTATTACAGACTTTATTCTTCATAATGAATAGATGATTTTTACATTTTCATTATTGAAACTGTACCATTGACATGAGAAATGTCCATTGGGTGAGAAGTCCCTGTCCATAATATCAAATTTTTTTTGTAACTCTGTGTTTCCTTTTCATCCTGATCAGTGAATGACCTTCTGTGTGCAACCAACCTGAGTGTCCTGGCTTTGAACATGAAATTCCACCTGCTTTGGAATAACCAGGGTGAGCAACAGGTGAACTACAACGTCCAGTACCTCACGTGAGTGCAGCAATTCCCATCTCTGACATTTGAAATCCCGTTTCTTGCATTTTGCAAATATTTTCTAGAAGTTCAAGTTGAATRTTTACTGCTGCCTTCATGTATTAAATGGAACATTAATGGCTCATAGATGTTAGAAGAATTCCACATAACATCTGATCCAGGATTTTCAGGGGACTGGGCTGCTTTTGGGARTCCAGATGTAAAGGACTCCTAAATGCTGAGTAACATTTTTAAAGCTGGGAAATTTGAGTTGCTTTGTGGCTTTTTGAATGGGAAGACATTGCTCAAGTAAAAGTGAGCACAAATCCAGGTGTTGGAGGTTTCAGTTGTCAACAGCTTGGATTTCCTCTGGGCAGACCCAAAGAGGGGAAAAAAMCCATGGTAGCACATCTAAAAAACATTGTATCACATCCAAAAAGTGTATCACATCAAAACCCCATCAAGTCACATAAAAACCCCATCGTGTCACATGAAATAACCCTTGTATCACATCAAACCCCATCATATCACAGAAAAAACACTGTATCACATAAAGAAAATCACATAAAAATCATATTGCATCAAAAACCAAGGAATGCCATAAATAACCCCATCATATCCCATAAAACCCTATTGAATTACATCCAGAAGTAACATTAAGATGCCGTTCTATAAAGCTCTATCTCAATCTCCAGCTGTTGCATAAATACTGTGGCCAGCACGTAACTGAAGAGGAGGGATCCCCCTGGCATTCCTTGGGCATTCTTTTGGCWTGACAGGAAAGTAATGGACTGCACAGAGCAACGTGAGAACTTTTCCTTTGGATTTTCACAACTTGTCCACCCGACATTTAACYTCTCTCCTGAGGCTTGGTTAAAGCCCTGATTTTATTTCCTGGCCCTTTTATCTGCATTGTTCCACTCAGAAATGTCTGACATTAAAATATTGGGGTTTTATTAATAGAGGCCTTTTTTTCCAAGGCTGAACCAAGTGTAGCACAAACAAACACAGTTTCTTTGAAGAGTTCAAGGCTCTCACATRAAAACTCCTGAATTGCCTCTTGCAGTGGATTCCTGAAGAAGCTCAATGATGATTACTCTGACAAGTGGCTTAGTGTCCCTAAGTGTGAAAACATCACCCACACCTGGTGCAACTTCTCCTCCATCATCACCACCACGGGATTTTATTATCTGCGAGTGCAGGCCAGGGCGGGACACAACAGATCCTGTTTATTCAGAGAAGTCAAAGTGGATCCTCTGAAAACAAGTGAGGAAATGTTTCCTTAATGCTCATTGCTCAGCAAATTTGTGCCTTAATGAGCTGACAAGAGACTGGAGGGGGGATTTCAGAAGGGATGGAGGGAYAGGAGCCAGAGAATGGCTTAGATGGGATATTGGGAATTGTGTCACATTGACACAGAACCCTGGAGAGCCCTAGGAAAAATCACTTTTCAATAACAGTGACATTATGTCAAAAATCTGTCAACTCCAGAGGGAAATTTTAGCAGCTTTTTGATTTTATCTTTTTGTTTGCAGTTTTAGCTTTGCACTTTTTTGTTCTTGTGAGAAACATCACCTCACTAAAAAGTTTTACTTTGTGAAATTATCCATCATAAGCATCAAGAAATGTTGCTGTAATATGTGAGGTCATATTCCACTGCCTGAAGAGTGAMTCAATAGTTATTCCATATATCAGCTTTCTCTTGTCAAAGTTCCTGCTAATTAATTAATTCTTTTATAAGGTAACAGTGAAAATAATTGAAATATATTTCTCAGGACTTGATATTCTGATTAAAACTTAGGAAATTTGACTTTTAAGTGGATGTTTCTTAAAAATTATCATGGATTCCACTGACCATATTTGATATAATATTTTCAGTTGTATTTTTTTTCAGTTGTATTTTTAATTATTTTTTTGTATTGTTTCAGATGGAATTGGCCCTCCTGGTGTAAGGCTGGACATCAGTGACACTTTGCTCCACATCCTCATTTCTCCTCCAGGAGAAGATGAGGATGAATTCATGAGGGATCATTATGACTTGTCCTACAGGATCCTGTACTGGAAGAATTCCTCAAATGAGGAGGTATGAATTAATTAAATACYGTATAAAATGGATTCTGACTTAAATACTTAAATAAGAATTTCAGTTCTCCCTAAGAAGCTTTTTTTCCCAAAAGAGAGACATTTGTTTTGTACCAGTCTGAAAAAAGTCAATATATTGKTTTTTTTTCTGAAAGATTCTGTCAAAAATCTGATCACTGTGACTTTTATCATCCACTGGTTGAGATTTTAATGTAACTCTTTCAGAAATCTGATTGCTGTGATTTTTATCTCCCAGTGATTGGTTATAATCCCAATTTCCATGGATGTGGCAGTGTGCAGTKTGATGTAAGAAGCTCATAAAACACTGACATCCTACATGCTTTTAGCTCACATTTTAATGGATCTTTCCATATTGTTTAAATACTTCTTAGAGTAAAATATTTCACAGTAATTGGTGAAAGGGGGGAAGAAGAGAAGGAARGAGACTGCARCGGGAAGGAGTTTCCCGAAAACTTGGAATTTTGACATTTCGGAGTGGGGAAAGCACTTGGTTCTTGTGAGAATGTTTTCTGAATTTTGCTTAGGAGATCATGGAGGGGTTTCTTTTATTTTATTCAATCTCAGGGAGTGGAGTGGTGGARTCACCATCTCTGGAAGTGTTCCTGTGGCACCTGGAAGTGGAACAACCTTGGGAATGTGTTTTAGGGATGGTGATGGGGGGACTGGGTGAGCTYGAAAGTCTCTCCAGCCCTGATGATTCTGGACTTGCAGCAGTGTCTGACATTTCACAGAATGACTTCTCCATCAGAGGCTGCAATTCTCACCTGTTGGAGAGATTCCTGGCCTGTCCCTGTGATCTCCTCCCTCCTTTTTTCCTGTTTTCTTCTTGCCAGGAGGAGGTGAGGCAGAAGGAGGTGAAGCAGACCATCGCCACCATCCCCGAGCTCAGCCCCTCCACACTGTACTGTGTCAAGGTGCAGGCCTTCTCAGAGCCTTACAACAAAAGCAGTGCCTACAGCCAGCAGAAATGCATCCACAGCCCTGCAGGTGGGCACAGCCTGGGCACTGCCCCCTCTGCAGCTGGGATTGTCACCTTTCACTGCAGAGCTCACAGCCCAAGGCTCCTGGCAGCTCAGAGAGCGCCCCATTGGGCAGGGAGCCTCAATTCCTGGTCCTACATCTTAGGGGGAGCAAGGAATCCCTAAATCCCACATGTTCAGGGTTATTCTTTCCTTGAAATTGTCTTAAGTCCTTCTGGGAATGAATCTCCTGAAGAGTGAGGWGCTAAGTCAGACTCCTCAGAGCTGAAAGCTCACCTTGGTGCAGTGTGAGTGAGTGGGTTGCACTCAGAACAGAAGAACAAGTTCTGTGGTGAAGATAATTGGCCAAATTACGTTTTATTAACACTTGAAAGATTTCTRACTCTCCAAACTGCCTTAAAGCTAAGAAAATGTAATAACAGCAATGCCACTGCCTCACATTTAGGGCTCATTTATATTGTGGTCCTCACTGCTGTGCCTTATCAAGCCTAAAAAGAACCAAATGCTACTTTTTACCTGAATAAGATAAATATTTGAATCTGTTTTAGTTATTAATCTTCCCCCTATCTTACTATTTCAAAGAATCTCTTTAAACCCAGGCAGCACATTCAAGACAGACTATAYCCTGTCTTTCCCATGTTTTTATATCCCAGTGTGAAAATCCTCCATTTCTTGATCATAAAAAAAATATCTGATTGTGTCCTTTGCATTACTTGGAAAGTGGCTGCTGTAATTTAAATGTTACCAAACTCCCTTCAGCAGGCTGAGACAGTCACGGCATCATGGAATGGACCTCAAAACTCACCCAATGCCACCCCTGCCATGGCAGGGACACCTCCCACTGTCCCAGGCTGCTCCCAGCCCCAATGCCCAAACTGGCCTTGGGCACTCAAAGGGATCCAGGGGYAGCCACAGCTTCTCTGGGCACCCTGTGCCAGGGCCTGCCCACCCTGCCAGGGAACAATTCCTGCCCAATATCCCATCTGGTCCTGCCATCTGGCAGTCTAAAACCATTGCCCCTTGTCCTGTCACTCCCTCCAGCCCTTGTCCCCAGTCCCTCTCCAGCTCTCCTGGAGCCCCTTCAGGCCCTGGCAGGGGCTCTGAGCTCTCCCTGGATCCTTCCCTTCCCCAGGGGAGCACCCCCAGGTGGTGGTACTGGAGTGATGGTGGGACTGGAGTGATGGTGGGACTGGATCATCTTGGAGGCCTCTTCCCACTTTGGTGATTCCATGTTCCTGTACTGGAAAATATTTTGTGGCGTTTTAAAGCAAAATTATCTGAGATTCTGGCACAACATCAGTGTTCCCTGGTGCCCATGGCTGGGTGATGTGGGAATGTTGAATTATTTGATAAATAGTGCAGCACATTTGGAGTTGATCTGTTCTTTAATCTCTGCTGGTTCTGAATACCTTCACTGAATGGTTTTGATTCCCAATTTTAGGTACACCTTTACCTCTGCTCATCTTTGGAATTTTCATGGGTGCCCTGCTGGTTGTCCTGCTGGTGGCCACTCCTCTTGTTTTTGTGCTCTACCAAGCCTACAGCAAAATCAAATACGTGTTCTTCCCCTCCTGCCAGCCCCCCCTGAACATCGAGGTGAGCTCCCACTTTGCAGTCATTGAACAGTTTTTTTTTTTTTAGGAAAATTAACTTTTAAATGGGACGGAAAAATTTCTATCTGTCATCCTGTTGTCTTGTGGGTCAGCCATGATCCATTTGAGATGTTTTAGCAGCACTTTCCAGACCTTTGTCTGATTTCCAGCTTGGCACAGGTGGTGCTTAGGAGGGGTCCTGTTCTGGAATGAACGGGGCAACACTCAAGTGTGTCTTGAAACCTCTAAATCAGATTTGGCTTTAGCTCTTGGCCTCTTCAGGTTCTAATCCATGAATTGGGTCCATGGATCTGTGTTGCAGTTCTGTGGTGATTGACAACTGTGAGAGCAGGAAAAGAGCTGARATAAAATGGTGGAGTCACTGTTTAGTGTTGGATTCTGTGGGTGCAGCCAGGAGCTGGGAGCTGGGCTGTGCTGGGAACAGGGACAGGAGGAGAGGGAACGGCCTCAGGCTGGGCCAGGGGAGGCTCAGGGTGGACACCAGGAGGAATTTGCCCATGGAAAGTGTGCTCAGGCCTTGGCAGGGGCTGCCCAGGGAGCTTTGGAGTCCCCATCCCTGGAGGTGTCCCAGGAAGGGCTGGAGGTGGCACTGAGTGCTCTGGGCTGGGGACAAGGTGGGCATTGRGCACAGCTGGGACTCCATGGGCTGGGAGGSCTTTTCCAMCCTCAGGGATTCTGTGAATCTGTGAACTAAACTCCATCCTAACTTTGAGTTGTGAACTTAGGGAAACAAGTGAGGTGTTAGGGGTAGAAAACCACACAATGTTGCTCAGCATGATCATGGAATCCCAGACTGGTTTGGGTTGGGAGGGATCTTAAAAMTCATCCCATTCCACTGCCAGGGATCCAGGGGCAGCCACAGCTTCTCTGGGCACYCTGTRCCAGGGCCTGCCCACCCTCCCAKGGAAGAATCAGATAAATCAGATTGGTGTGACTGGGTTGTTTAGCAGAATTGGTAATTATTTAAACCAGTACATAATTTTTATTTWTGAATGTTTATCTCCCCTTCTGCTTCTCTCCTCAGGGCTTTGGAGCACAGCTCTTCAGCAGCCCTTACCTGTCAGCTGCAGAGGAGCCAGTGGAAAATTGCTGTGTGATTGAATCCATGATCACAGAAGAGGGAAATCAAATTAATTTTACAGACTACRAACACTGCAAACAGAGCAGTCGAGACTCAGGGAATTATTCCAACGATGACAACACTTCCGGGAGCAAAGGATCCAAAGAAATGCTGGAAAAGGAAATGCTGTAACTTCAGGAAAACAAAATTCATCCGTGGGACTGGAACTTCATAAATACTTCAAACCTCTTCGTGATGGAAGCCCCAGCCTGAGGGGGACCCTGTGRCCTTTGGGGTCCCTATGTTTGGGCTCCAGAGCTGCCCCTGCTGGGGGGAATGGTCTGAGTGTCCCCACCCCAGCCAGGGCTGCCCTTCTGCACCAGGAGCACCTTTGGGCTCTCCCTCTGCTCGAGCTGATGAGCAAACCCTTCCTGTGCCACCAGAGCTGCTCCTGCTCGTGGAGCTGTGGGTGGAGTTACCCAGTGTTTACAAGCCAAAGGAAATCCGTGCTGGACACAATCCTGTGGAGTTTTCATTTTCTTCCAGGCCTCGGGCAGTGCTTGGCTCAGCAGGTCTGAGCTAAAGGTGCCAAGGGAGCACAGAGGCAGCAGTGAGGAGGCTGGGATTCCTTGGGATTCCTCATGGGATTTCTTGGGATTCCTCATGGGATTTCTTGTGGGATTCCTCATGGGATTTCTTGTGGGATTCCTCATGGGATTCCTCATGGATGGGCCTGGGGATGCTCCCAGTGCTCATTCTGTGTCTCTGTCCCCATCCCTGGAATGTCCCAGGCCAGGCTGGACAGGTCTCAGAGCAGCCTGGGACAGTGGAAGGTGTCCCTGCCATGGYAGGRGTGGGATGGGATGAGCTGTAAGGYCCCTTAAACTCACTCTGGGATCAGCAGGATCCAAGTGGAATTTAGGAAATGCCTTTAGCAGAGGGATGAGCTTGGCATTCTCCCAGCTTTGTTTTGCCAACAGACTTTTCTTTGGACAAAGGATCAGGATATGCTGCGATTTCAGTTTCTGTGTTCCATGTTTTCCATACTGTCTGCACTGTCTTCTGGAGTAATTTTTTTTAAGTACCTTATTTTTTAATGAAGAAATTGCTTTGGAGTAAACTGGGTTGTTTGTTCTAACAAGGAACTCTTGATGTTTATATATCCTTTGTTTGTTTTTTTTTTTTAATTTTTACTTGATTTTATAAATGCACTGTCCATATGTTCATTGAGGAACTTAATAAATTTTGCACATTTGCTTCTTACCCTTCTTGGTTTTGTGTGGTTTTGGTGTAGTGAATGGGAGCTGCCCTGTGGGTACTTGGGAACTTCAAGGAGTTGTGCTTCCTGAAAATCCMAGTGTGAGAGATGTCATGGAATATCACTGCAAATTGAATGAAGGCTGCCTTGGGAGGGTGGTGTGATTTGGACAAAAGTTAATTAATGGGAAGGATTTCACTGCCARATTTTAGGGAAAGCACCCAGTGAATGTTCCTGAAAGAGGCAGGATAATTTCCAGACAATTCCCCTTTTTCTCTGAGTGTAGAAGCAAATGGATGCTGTTGAATGGGTATTTATTGTTATTATATTTTATGTTTTAACTGTGTTATAGAAAATCTTGTACCAGCTCTTTTCAGTGTGGCCAGAAGGAGCAAAACCAGAACTGCAAGGTGGAAAAACCCCTTGGTACAATGGATASTGAAGTAGCTAATATGAATATTTTCACAATAATTAATAATATGTAATTCATATTTTTAATACCTAATATTTAATCTGGAAAATTAAGTTCCCAAGTCAGTGTCATTCTTATTTTTCACATATATCCTGAAATGCTGGGAAAAGGATTTGACCAAAATGTTGCAGTTCACAGAGCAGTTCAGCACAGAGTACAAARGAGCTTTGTTGAAATGGATTTGTTCAATTCCAAGGTTTTTCTGAGGAATGTGGCCCTTGAGGTGGTTTCCTTTTTCCTTGCTCAAAATATTCCCAACAAGATGATCTTGGAGGTCTTTTCCAGCCTGAATGATTCCATAATTCCATGATTCTCCACTGAATGTCTCCAGTGGGATCAGACACAGCCCTGGTAATGACGGGATCCTTTCAAATTCCCTGGGTAAAGGCAGATTTCTCAGTGGTGACGGTTAAAATCATGAACAAATTAATCYAACTTGCTTTTTTGGAACCAGAAACACTTCATCCATGTGGATATTATGGGATAACTTCAATGAATCAGCTTCCAGCCCCAGGGAGGGKGTGATGAGGCAGAAATTCCTTGTTGTGGGATTGAGCTGGAAGGACCCCGACATCTGGGAATGACTTTCTGTGTTTGGTCCCACGTGTTGAGACTTTCCCATGATTTCTGCCTTTGGAATGGATTTTGTCATTAGGTTACTTTAGTTCAGGGTTCACTTGTTTGTTTATTTAGAATTTATTTAGATTTATTTATTTAGCTTTATTATTAGGATTTATTTAATGGATTCTGTCATTAGGTTACATTAGTTCAGGGTTCACTTGTTTGTTTATTTAGAATTTATTTAGATTTATTTATTTAGAT
>NW_026623855.1:199709-201631 GCF_030028575.1 Malurus melanocephalus | reverse complement strand
CCTGGGAGGGTGGGCAGGCCCTGGCACAGGGTGCCCAGAGAAGCTGTGGCTGCCCCTGGATCCCTTTGAGTGCCCAAGGCCAGGCTGGACATTGGGGCTGGGAGCAGCCTGGGACAGTGGGAGGTGTCCCTGCCATGGCTGGGTGGGCTTTGGGAACCCTCTGTGGGGTGAATTCCTGCTTGTGGCACTGAGGCTCATTGTAGGTCAATACCAGAATAAAATGAAAATTCTCTGCTATTTAAATTCCATTCCCTAAATCCAACCTACCCCTCCCCAGATCTCCCTCTCCACAGCACCYAAGGAAGAAGGGCAGGGATGTGCTTTAGGAACCCCAAAGCACCCAAAGTTCCACTTTTTGGCAAAGTGGATTATTTGCCATTGCCGTCTGTGCCAGATAATTTGAATTTCCCTAAGATTTGCTACAGTGATTGATCGTGGACTTCTAAAAATAAATTTCAAGGAATTTAAGCAGAATTACCTGCAATTTTTGTAGCAAGACTTACCTGAGAGGAGTGGTGGCCCTAGGAAATTCTGCTTTTCATCACAGGTGATAATTCCTGTCTTGTTTTCCTGCTAAAAAGCCACTCAACCCTTCAAGCTGTCACTGTACTATAATTAATATTACCTCCAAAGCTCCCGTGACATTGTGGGCAGTCAGGATAAAATATTTAATTTGGCTTCTKTGAAAACATTTTGGCAAACTCGAACAATTTGCATTTTGATTTTACAACAGAATCTAAATGATTGGGAAACAGCTCCTGGCTTCCTTGCACAGGAAACAACTGGAATGCCAGGAAATCCTGATTTAATAGAGACAGAAACCGACTGTRGGCTTTGTTCAGTGATGCTGAACCATCCCAGTGCCACAGTAACTGCAAAATGCCTGTAATCACTCATTAGCCTTCAATAAAAACAGCACATGATTGGTTAATGTGGCAGGGAACCAAAGAAACTTGGGCTGGGCCGTGGTTTTTTTTCATGGAGACGCTCGTAAAATCCTCTGTTTTTGAARTTAGTTTTGTTTAAATTATTATYATTATTTTTTAATTTAGTTTTTTCTTCTCTGCAGTTTCTGGGAGAAATCCCAGAGATCCCATCCTTTGTACCAACCCCAGCCCTGCTGCCTYGGTGAAAATTCAAAAGCAAAAGCAGAGAATTTTCTCAACAAAAAGGTGTCAGTGGCAGCTTGGCTTGGCCTTCAGGAGTTTTATTTTATCTTCACTGATGGATTGTTTTCCATCCAGGTATTTTTAGGGAAAGCTGAGGGGGTTCCTGGCACACCTGTGTTGGTACCTGAAGCTTTGAGCTCCACCTGCTGACCTGGTCAGAGCAAATTCAAAATCAGATCCATTCGAGTCTCTGCAAAAGTGACCCCACAGCATCCCTGGAGCTGAAAGAGCCCCAGGAAATGTCCTCCCTGGGAGGCTGAGCCACCTGCAGCACCTTGGCAGGCTTTCCCTGGGGGAAGGAGGGTGCATTTCTGGTGGTAAATGTGGAATTGGGGATACAATTGCAGTTCCTCACACACACAGCCCAGGTTGGCAGCCTCAACTGGGGCTGGCACATCCCTGCAGGGTTGGGTTGGCTCTTCTCCCCCAGGGAAAGCTCTCCTTTCCCCTCACTGCGTCTGGACTTGTTTGTAAAAGGAGGAGTTTTCACCTCCTCTCACTTCTGCTGAGTTCCTTGACTGAGTCACAGCAGATTTCTTTTCACTCTTTCCCAGCATAATGCCCTTTTTTGGGTGTTGGGGTTTTTGCAGGGCCCTTGGTGGCTTCCAAARAGCTTCTTTGCTTTGCTGCTGTGATTATTTTCCCTCATCCCTCACTTTCTCACCGGGAAGGTTCACATCAGAGATTGGAAACAATTTCTCCCTGTCAGAGTGGTCAGGCCTTGGAATGAGCTGCCCAGGGAGGGGGTGCAGT
>NW_026623855.1:176875-199018 GCF_030028575.1 Malurus melanocephalus | reverse complement strand
TGTCCCTGCCATGGCAGGGGTGGCACTGGGTGGGCTTTAAGGTCCCTGCAGCCCAAACCTTCCATAATTCTGTGATTCTAGTGAAATGTCACCGTTTGAGGAACTGACTTTTTTTAGCCACTGTGATCTTTTTGTTACAACTCTTYACAGCTCTCAATATTAATGCCCAGACACCCCAAATTAAGGCTG
The DNA here is from genome assembly GCF_030028575.1 of Malurus melanocephalus. Classification (NCBI taxonomy): domain Eukaryota; kingdom Metazoa; phylum Chordata; class Aves; order Passeriformes; family Maluridae; genus Malurus; species Malurus melanocephalus. The sequence goes on along the minus strand of NW_026623855.1, from coordinate 198,829 downwards.
AATTTCAGACAGCAAGACAAGACTTTTCTTAGGAAAGCTGATCAGGCAAACARGTTTATTCCTGGCAGATGTGGGGTGTTTATCTCTCCACACAWGTACATCTCTGTTTATTCTGCTCATGGAAACTGCTCTGATCAGGCAGTGCCTGACTGCACTTCCTCTGCCTCCGGGAGACTCGGTTTCATCACAGATTTACTGAAAATGAATCACTAAACCGTCTGTTTTTTTTACTTTAAGCCTCAGAGCATGGTGAAATGCACACACAGCAGACCCAAARGCTCCAGGAAAGTCTGGGCCAGCTCTGAATTCACCAGCAAACCCCAAATCCTGCTCGGGGTCAGAGCTCAGAACATGCAAACATAGCCCAGGGAGGGAGGAGGAGCTGCTGCTTTCCTTCCTGATCTCTTTGTGACCTCTCCTTTTGACAGGCACAAACTGTGTCACCTGAGCCCCGGGAAATCACAGAACCCCAAACTGGTTTGGATGGGGAAGGGACCTTAAAGCCCACCCAGTGCCACCCCTGCCATGAACAGGAACCCCTCCCACTGTCCCAGGCTGCTCCCAGCCCCAATGTCCAGCCTGGCCTTGGGCACTCAAAGGGATCCAGGGGCAGCCACAGCTTCTCTGGGCACCCTGTGCCAGGGCCTCCCCACCCTCCCAGGGAACAATTCCTGCCCAATATCCCATCTGGCCCTGCCCTCTGGCACTGGGAAAGCCATTCCCTGGCTCCTGGCACTGAGTCCCCTTTGCTGCTGTGCTGGGAGTGGGGAGAACAACCCCCAGAGAATCCCACAGGCCATACCTGTGTCACTGCTAAACAAACCCAAGGGTTTCCCAGCTTTTGCCAGGACATTCCTGGAACTGCAAACTCTTCCCTGTGCTGCCACCTGGAAATGCCAAGCGTGGCAGCTTCGGCTTCCCAGGTAAAACTCAGATCTCTTCCTTCAAAACTCAGATCTTTTCCTTCCCTCTCTGTACCCGGACCTTTAGGTCGAATTCTTCCAGGGCCTGAAGGGGCTCCATGAGAGCTGGAGAGGGACTGGGGACAAGGGCTGCAGGGACAGGAGCCAGGGAATGGCTTCCCAGTGCCAGAGGGCAGGTATTTTTCTGGAGATTGGAACCAAAATGTCTTTCTGAACTGGAGATGCCTATTTACACATCTGAACCATTTTCCATTGACTTCCAGAAGGCCCCACAGGCACAYGAGGGTCCAGATCATCCCAACACATCAGCAGAGTTTGCAAGGGAGAGTTTGAGGCTGACCAGACCAATGTGGGGTTTCTGTAAGAATTTTTKTCCTTTTCATGTCAGGCCAGTATTGAACAACTCAATTCTGTTTCTCTTCCAGGAAGAAGATCAAAAATCCAARCAGCAAACAGCAGGAGGGGCGAGGAATGAGGAAGAGTTTGAAGAGCTTTTGGTCTAATGAGCCTGGAATTTGTCTGAGGCTTTCTGAAGTGCAATTTGAATAGGATGGGGGATCCTTCTTGCTTTTCTCCCTTGTTTCAGTTTCCTGACCGAGTTATCCTGAGCGATTCTTTACATGAAAGGAGAGGCAATTGGGGAACACAAGGTAGGGGGCTGATTTCACTCCTAAAATTATTTACATCCTGATCCCTACCTGCTGTGGAACTGACCCTGGGTCTGACAACAGATTAATTTYCTCTGTGTTATTTTTGGAAGCCTTCCTCATTTTTTTGTAGATTCAACTTTTTTTTCAGGACTCTGTGCCAGAAATTTGGCTGCAGGAAAATCATGCGATTATTGATCCATCACTGATTTGACATTGACTCTGCTTTCTTCTCCCTAAGTTCCAAGACAAGAAAGCCAACACACAGAATTATCCCTGAGCTCCTGTAGGTTCTGTGGATTTCCTGGGTTATTGATAATAATTTTTTTTTGGTGGGGGTCTGGTTGATAGATCAGATGTCACATTGACTCTCATCCCTCTGTCTTCACTAAATCACTTCATTCTCCATTCTCTCCACTTTACTGAAGCTCCCAGTTTCCAGAAATCATCYCTTATCCTCTGCTGGTGAAAACCACATCTTCCATGAACTTTTTCTCACTTTGACCTCCCTCCTACCAGAAAGGGCTCCAGGAGAGTAATTTCTTGGGCTTTGATTTATTAGGACGTTCAAGGCAAGACAGAGATCAGCTGGGGCAAAACCAGAACCCTGCCCAAGTTTCCCCTCTGGCCTGGCAAAGGGCAAACACACATGACAAGGTCTGGGATTTCTGTAACAAAACTTGTCCTTTAGCAGAAGGGAGGAGGGGAAACCCCTCTGTGTAAGTCATAAATTGAGTTTCTTTCATTCTGAGTTCCTCCACGATTCTTCTGTCAATCAGGCCCTCCCGAATTAAGGTGCCCCTCCAATTAAAGTGTTCTCTGAACACTCTGATTTCCTGTTTAATGTTCCTGCTCAGAAACTGCAGTGCTGTCCCAGCCTGTCCTCACTCYCGGAGTCTCCCTGCCCGTGGAGTCCCTGCGGTGCCCTCGGGCTGGGATTAGAGATGTCTGTGTCAGCGCCGGGAAATCCCGCAGGGATTCAGCAGAACTTGGCAGAGGCGSCGCTCTTCCCGCAGGGTTCAAGGACAGGTCGGGCAGGCTGGGTGCGGCGATATCAGGCTGCAACCGCCAGACTGATCCCCCAGCCCATTTGATGCTGATAACCCCTCGGATTTCGGTGTTTCCTGGGTTTTCCCCTTTTTTTAATGCCCCTTTCTAGAGYTCATTCTATATGTCGGCGTTAATTATTGCTGCCACTCCCTGCAAACCGAGCTGCGCTCTGAGAGCTCGGGCCAAGAGCGGGGAGAAATTCCCCCGTGGATTGCCGGGGAGCTGAACTGCAGCCAAACCCAGTGATTCACCCGTTCGGGAATCAGAGCTGCCCAGCCCTGCCCTGCCAGCYCTGCYCACTGCTCCGAACGCCAGCCCCTGCCGCACCCGCGGCTTCTCTTCGGGCACAAACCCCAGGGCAGCGGTGCCAGCGCTGCTCAGGGACCCCTCAGGCAGGCAAACATCGTCGGTGGTAATTAAAGATTAATGAAAGATTAATGAAAGATTAATGAAAGATTAATTAAAGATGTTTGGGGTACCGTCACCCTGCTCGCTTTCCTCTGTTGGCAGTCCTGCCAGCCACGGCCCCGCTGACTACTATTACTACTACGACTACGACTAATAATAATAATAATAATAATAATAAATACCACATCTCCTCTCTGAAGTGCTTAAGAAAGAGTATTTTGGCTATGCTGAGGAGACATACGAAATACCCCTTCGTTTTATGTATTTTTAACTAAAACAGTGCAGAGGCTCTTAAACCACCAGATCGCTGATGGTGAATTTTTAGACAATCACTTTGTTCTATCACCTCGCAGTCTTTGGAAGGACGCAGCCTCCCGGCAGCGTGTTCAGTGCCAATCTTTGCTCTCTGTGCTATCAGGCGCAGGTGTGTGGGCACTGCAGCCGGAGAAAGCCGGGAACTTCAACCGCTGCAAGGCGAGATTTGCTCAATCGACCACAGAGACAGGGACGGGGACGGGATGTGGGGACCGGGACAGGGACGGGGAGGGGATGTGGGGGCAGGACAGGGACAGGGACAGGGCCCTGGGCAGGGACAGCCCTCCGCACCGCAGCACATCCCTCCACCGCCGGTCTCCGCCCGTCCCGAGCCGCCGCTGCCCCCGATCCCCCGGAACCTCTCGCGGGTGCTCGGGCGGGGCCGGGCCGGGCTCAGCCCCGGGGGCGGAGCGGTGGCGGTGGCGGTGACAGTGACAGGGGGAGGTCGGAGCGTGCCGCTGCCCCGCCCCACCCGGCGGCTCTCGGGGCGGACCCGCGGCCGCTGCGGGCCCGTGCGGGGCCGGCGCTGCCTCTCGGGCCATGCGGGGCCGGGCTCCGCTGCGCTGCCTCCCGCTGCTCCCGCTGCTCCTGCTGGGCTCGGCGAGGGCTGCGGGCACAGGTGGGTGCGGGGTTTGGGGGGATGCGGGGGTGGCTGCGGGTTTCGGGTGTTTTCGGGGTTTTGGTGCATGTGGGGTTTGGGCGGCTGCGGGCGCCGTCTCGGTGTCGCCGCGCGGTGCTCGGGGCTGGTGCCTGGTATGGGTGTCCGGGGTCGGTATCCGTGCTCGGGGCCGCTATCGGTGCCCGGGGCCGGGGTCGGAGCCCGGGGCCGGGGTCGGAGCCCGGGGCCGGTATCGGTACCCGCTATCGGTGCCCGCTATCGGTGCTCCCCGCCCGTCCTCTCCCCCCGGCTTTCCGGGGCGGGGGCTCAGCCCGTGCCCGGGGCTGGGTGGGTCCGTCCCGGATCCGTCCTGCCCAGCCCGGGGATGCTGCTCCCAAAGCCCCAAAGGCTGTGGGCTGTGCTGGGCTGKGCTGGCCCTGCTGTGGCCGAAGCTGCGCGGGGGCGGATCCTTCCGGTGTTGCTGTGGCTGAGGTTTGTGCCGTGGCCCCGTTTCATTCATTAAAGGCCGTCCRGCTGTGAGGATCGATGCATGTTTGGGTTCAGGTTTGATGGAAATGCTCTCCCATAGTGGGGGTTCGCTCTGCAGGCTCGGTCTGGCTGGAGCTCGGTGATCCCGGCTCCAAGAATGTCCCTGGGGAGCCCCTCTGCTCTGGAGCCRGGCTGGGAGAGCTGGGGGTGCTCCCCTGGGGAAGGGAAGGATCCAGGGAGCTCAAGGTGCTGGTGGCTCCTGTGCCGGTGGCTCCTGTGCCCACCCAGGGGCTCCAAGAGGGGCTGAATCTGGGGGACATCCCCATCCCAGAGGCTCTGCCCTTTCCTGCCTCGTGCAGTCGGCTCCAAAGTTGGCAGAACGTGAGGTTTGGGRGAGGATGGGACACTACTTCCAGGGCCTGAAGGGGCTCCAGGASAGCTGGAGAAGGACAGAAGCCAGGGAATGGCTTCCCAGTGCCAGAGGGCAGGGCCAGATGGGATATTGGGCAGGGATTGTTCCCTGGGAGGGTGGGCAGGCCCTGGCACAGGTGCCCAGAGAAACTGTGGCTGCCCCTGGATCCCTTTGAGTGCCCAAGGCCAGGCTGGACATTGGGACTGGGAGYAGCCTGGGACAGTGGAGGTGTCCCTGCCATGGCAGGGGGTGGAACAAGMTAATAGTTAAGGTCCCTTCCCTCCCAAAGCCCTCTAGGACTGAACGAGGTGTGCACAGAATGTGGTGCTCTCTTGGGTTCTCGGTGAGTTCAGCCCATCCCATATCCCGTGTACCACATCCCCTTGATGCCCAAGGCCTGAGCAGCCTGGCACTGCTGAGCCCTTTGTGGCTCTCTGGCTGTTCCAGACATGGCTGGGCTGAGGCAAACCAGGGCAGGGCCTGCTGCAGTCACAACTGCCCAGTTTCATCCCATCAGCTGCAGTGGYACTTCCAGGGAGCTCTGGGAATCACAGAATTCCAGAATGGAGTGGAAGGGACCTTTAAGCTCATCTCATTCCACCCCCTGCCATGGAYRAGGAGCCTTYCACCATCCCAGTTACAAGAGGAGAAGCCACTTTGGTGCAGTAGAACAGCACAAGYCCACACCAAATCCCCCAAAGCACAGGTTACTTCTTTGCCCATGTAGCAGGGCAGTTGTTGTGGGGCTGATGCAGGGGAAGGGATCAGGAGTCCCTGAGGCGCAGCAGGAGCTGGGACACGGGTGGGTCAGCCCAGCCAAGCTGCTTTCACTGGYTGTGACTTTGTGGCTTCACACTCTGCTGTGTGAAAGCTCTGACTTGTGGTGTGAAACGTCAGGGAGTCTCTGCAGCAGGAAAAAACAATCTGAGCCTTCTTAGGCCGCTGCTCTAGGAAGAACCAGCTTGGTGAAAACCCCTTCCAGCTGGAAAAGAAAAATGGGACCACTCTGGCTTTCCTTGGCTGAGGGAGTTTGGGGTTTTGATGATATTTGGATCTGTGGGTGCTGTGTTTGAGGTGTTCATTTCACAATTTTGGCTGATACGAAGTGGAGATCAGCAGGAAGCTGTGTGATATCAGCAGTGGAGTCACTGCCCTGTTGGGAGGAGGGATGCCACAGAAGCACACATTTCCCTCGATGGGTTGTGGAAACAGCTCCGCAGCCTCGTGGCACCCTCGTGTTCATCTGCAGACAGAGACAGAGGGCTGACAGTGTCTCTGCTAGCCCCTGCAGTGTCTCTGMTAGCCCCTGCAGTGTTTCTGGGGCTGGCTGGGGAAGTGATCGTTCTGAATGCAAAATATTCAGTGTACAGTCATGGGCTCCCTGACTGGTTTGGGTTGGAGGGACCTCAGAGCCCACCCAGTGCCACCCCTGCCATGGGCAGGGACATCTCCCACTGTCCCAGGCTGCTCCCAGCCCCAATGTCCAGCCTGGCCTTGGGCACTSMMAGGGATCCAGGGGCAGCCACAGCTTCTCTGGGCACYCTGTGCCAGGGCCTGCCCACCCTCCCAGGGAACAATTCCTGCCCAAAGTCTCCTCTCACCCTGTCCATCGTTGCTGTTTTCTTCATTCATTTTTCAGATGGGCTGGGAATTGCTTCCCCTGGTGTTTCATTCTGAGTGGTTCCTGGGATTCTCTCATGGGTGTGTGTCAGATGTCTGAGGGCACAGATGGTGTGAGATACCTCACCACGTGCCAGACCAGCAGACAGGGTGCAAGAAAGAATCTGTGTAACTGGAAAGTGAAAACTTCTTGTGAATGAAGAGAGGTTCCTTAGGGGCCTTCACAATACCCATGAGGTGAATAGTTTCGGAAGCTGTGAGGAATCTCACAGTGTGTGWGAGTACTGAGAGCAGTGCTCCAGAGCTGACGCTGAGAAAGGAATAACTGGCCTGATTAAACCTTTGAGAGAAACACAGACTGGTTTGGCTTGAGAGGGATTTTTAAAATCACTGTTCCATCCCCTGCCAAGGGCAGGGACACCTTGCATTCACCCATGTTGCTCCAACCTGGCCTTGGACACTTCCAGGAATGGGGCAGCAACAGCTTTTCTTAGAAAAGTAGAGTCAACTCGTTAAAAGGTATTTTTGACTTAGGGTTTAATGCAACTTGATGTAGAAACAAAAAAAAMCCCAATTTTTTTTAACATGACCCCAAATTCCCAAACAAACCTGGGTCAGAATTTGGCTCAAGTTCTTGATCTTCCATTCTAGTTGATACAAAAATTAACAAATTGTGTCTGAGGAGACTCTGCCCTTCAGAACAAAAATCGAGCTGTTGTGATGTGGGATATCTTGTTGTGCTTGTCTTTGTCATGCCAGGCTGGACATTGGGACTGGAAGCAGCTTGGGACAGTGGGAGGTGTCCCTGCCATGGCAGRGGTGGCACTGGATGAGCTGAAAGTCCCTTCCAACCCCCACCATTCCCTGATTCCATGAGTCTGATGGTGTGAGGGGGTCACTCCAGGGAGAAAAACACATCAAGTGCAGAAGGAAACCTTTCTCCCTGCTGGGGCAGGCCCTAGGGAAGGGGTGCCCAGCAAGGCAGGTCCCTGGAGGTTCAGGATGTGTCTGGAGAGAGCCCAGAGCGGGAGGGCTGCTGGAGCTGGCCTTGCTGGGTTTGGTTCTCCTGCTGTCCCTCCCTGTCCCCAGCTCTCCTCTCCTCAGCCCTTCCAGGTTTCTCCCGCCCCATTTCCCTGCTGGCTCTTGGCTGTGCTCCCTGCCTGCCCTGGCTGGGTCTGTCCCTTCTGGGCCGTGTTCCAAGCCCAGCAGCTTCCTCCTCCTCCTTCTCCTCCTCCTGCTCCTCCTGGGCTGTCAGGGCCGTGTTTTCATGTCCTCCAGACACAGCTCTTCCCTCTTGGCTTCCAGCRTCAMCTCCTGACCCAGGGCTCGAGGTGCYGGTGTCCCCTGTGCCCACCCAGGGGCTCCAGGAGGGGCTGAGTCTGGGGGACATCCCAGAYTCGTGCAGTCGGCTCCAAAGTTGGCAGAACRTGAGGTTTGGGAGAGGATGGGGAACTATGAGCTCCTGAAGGGGTTTTTCCAGCTGGCTCATGGAAAGATCACTGCAGACCTCAGAGTTAGCAGGAAGCAGATGGGGTGTGCAGGGGCAAACATGAGATGCTGATGATTGAAACAGCGAAACTGCTGTGATTGCCAGGGGTCAGAGAAGGGGCTGCAGATCAAATCCTGGGAGGAGCAGCTCAGGGAGCTGGGAAGGGGCTGGAGCCCCAGGAGCTGGGAAAGGAGCTCAGCCTGGAGCAAAGGAGGCTCTGGGAGGACCTTGTGGCTCTGCACAACTCCCTGACAGGAGGGGGCAGGGAAAGGAAATGGCCTCAAATTGCACCAGGGGAGGTCCAGATTAAAGATTGGAATAAAATTTCCCTGCAGAGTGGTCAGGCCTTGGAATGAGCTGCTCAGGTGCAGTCCCTGTCTCTGGGAGTGTCCCAGGGGTGTCTGGATGTGGCCCTTGGGGACAGGRTTTGGGGTGATGGGGTGCTGTTGGGTGAYCCCAAAGGGCTCTTCCCTCCTTGATGATTCTGGGATTCTGTGACCTTCATTTATGGCTTCATGGGGGGCTGAGTGGGGTTTATGGTTTTGTGCTTGACTTGGTACTTTATCTTTTGCATGGAATGAATAAAAGCAAGGAGTTCATAGAAACAGAGAAGCCCACACTGGCTGGGTTTGGGAGAGACCTTAAATCCCATCCAGTGCCACCCCTGGCACTGCCAGGGATCCAGKGGCARCMACAGCTTCTCTGGRTACCCTRTGCCAGGGCCTCCCCACCTGAATGTACCAGAGCCCCTGGAAATAGAGGGAGGAGGAGGGGAAATTATTTTGCCTGCAAAGSAGTGGAAATGTAATAAATGGTGATGGAATTTGGAGACTGGAATTGATTTTTGTRCACTTGAACATTTCAATAATTATTTTTATTCCTCTTCTTCCTTTAGAACCTGCTCCCCATTTACCAGCACCARAGGACGTGGAGATTTATTCCTACAACTTCCAGAGTTTTCTGAGGTGGTCTCCCGTTCCTGTGGAGAATGGCTCAGTATTATACACAGCCCAATACAAAACGTGAGTAAATAGCTCTAAATCAAACTAACTATGTTCTAATCCAGGATAACAGGTGGTTTTAAAAACAAAAWAAAAMCCCTAAAAATGAATAAGCACAGAATGGAAGAGGGTTTTTTATCAGAGTTGCTTTAAAAATAAATATGCACAGAATGAAAGAAGGTTTTCTRTCACAGATGTTTTATGTATTTCCAAAAGCAGCTTCTGTGGTGACTGACGGGCCCTTAGCCCGTGATGTGTCCTCTGAGCTGAGGAGAGACTGCAGCCCTGAGGACACCCAGAAATGTCACACGGTTCCTGCAGAATTTTAGCCTTTCCTGATTCTCTCTGTCCAGTTTAACTTTCCCCAGATACCAAGGGGATGGGGGAGCTGGGAGGGCCCTGAGGTTAAACCCGGATTAAAACTGGAGTTTTGTGATACCAGAACCAGGGTGAGGGGGGCATTCCAGGCCGCAGTGCTGCTGTGCCTGTGGTGTATCTGCGTTGTTTGTGGTTTATGTGCGTTATTTAAGGTTTAGCTGCGTTATTTACAGTTTATCCCCGTTATTTATGGTTTATCTCTGTTATTCACGGTTCATCTCCGTTATTCACGGTTTATCTCCATTATTCACGGTTTATCTCCGTTATTTACAGTTTATCTCCATTATTCACGGTTTATCCCTGTTATTCACGGTTTATCCCCATTATTTTCTGTTTATCCCCATTATTTACGGTTTATCCCTGTTATTTACAGTTCATCTCCATTATTTACGGTATATCCGCATTATTTACTGTTTATTGCCTTTATTTACAGTTTATCTCCATTATTTAATGTTTATCTCTGTTATTTATCTCTGTTATTTACATTTTATCCTCATTATTTACAGTTTATCCCCCTTATTTAYGATTTATCTCTGTTATTTTCAGTTTATCCATTATTTACGGTTTATCCCCGTTATTTACGGTTCATCCCCATTATTTACAGTTCATCCCCCTTATTGACAGTTCATCCCCGTTATTTACGGTTTATCCCCGTTATTTACGGTTTATGTGCGTTATTAGCAGTTTATATGTGTTATTTATGGTTTATCCCTGTTATTTTCAGTTTATCCCCTTTTATTTTCAGTTTTTCCCCATTATTTTCAGTTTATCCCTGTTATTTTCAGTTTTTCCCCATTATTTTCAGTTTATCCCTGTTATTTTCAGTTTATCCCTGTTATTTTCAGTTTATCCCCGTTATTTTCAGTTTATCCCAGTTATTTTCAGTTTTATCCCCGTTATTTACGGTTTATCCCCGTTATTTTCAGTTTTATCACCGTTATTTTCAGTTTATCCCCGTTATTTTCAGTTTATCCCTGTTATTTTCAGTTTATCCCCGTTATTTTCAGTTTATCCCAGTTATTATTGGTTTATCCCCATTATTTCCATTTTCCCCCCGTGATTTCCGTTCTCCTGTGTTTGTTTCCACAGAGGCTCCCTGGCGCTGTGGAGCGGTCTGGGTTGCTCCCRCATCCCCCAGACGCGGTGTGCGCTGCCGGCGCGGCGCCGCTGGACCCTGGTGCTGCGCGTGAGGGCCGAGCTGGGCCCTGCCACCTCTGCCTGGGTGCAGACACCGCCCTTCGTGGCCGAGAGGGACAGTAGGTGCTCTGCTGGGGGACAGATTCTCTTGGGGTGCCTTTGACAGAGCTCTGTGTTTGGCTTTCCCAGCTCTGCTTGAGGGGTTTTGTACCCGCAGAGTCTCCGCGGCCTCACCAGGGTTTGGTTCTGCTCTCCTCTCTCAGGTGTCACCAGAGAAAACCCCGAGGCTCTTGGGGTGGCTGAGCCTTCAAAGAGCCTCAACATCCTTTTGTTGTAGGATTTTCCATGTACTCATTTCCCYCCTCAGCTCTGCCTGCACACACACCTTGGATTTGGGGCAGAGGCAAAACCTCCTCTTCTGGCTGGACAGATCCCTTTTACAATAAATAGAAATTGTTCTGATAAATAGAAATTGTTTTGATAAATAGAAATTGTCCACAAAGGACACACTTTAGATCACAGAATCCCAGAATGGGTTTAGTTGGAAGAGACATTAAAGTTGCCTACCTCTGCCACAGGCAGGGACACCTTCCACTGTCCCAGGGTGTCCCAAGCATGTCCAACACACAATGTCCAGCCTRGTCTTGGACACTTCCAAGGATGGAATGCCCACAACCCCTCTGGTATGAGCAAGAGTTGTTGTTCTACAATCTGCTCTCTGCCTTGCTGTGCAGAGTTGCAGGATTAAAAAGAAAAAGCCAATGTTCATTTAGAAAACATCTCTGAAATGGGAACAAAGCAGAGAAAGGGGTTTATGGACTCAGGTTCCTGATCTCCCAGACCTGCTGAGGAGCAGTGATGGTGCAAGCTCCAGAGCGTGATACTTCCCCTGGTTCTAAATCCTGGCTTTTCTCTGGCAGCAGAGCGAGGAGATGCCCGAATCCTGCACTGAACAGTGATGTACCCACAACCTGTGCTGCAGGATTGTTTGGGAGGAGAATCCTCTAGGGGCTGGGATGGGAGCTGATGGGAATATGGGACAAAGCAAAGGCTTAGGGTGGGAGATGAGGAATGTYCTGGGGTCATTCTTATGTCACTGCCATGGAGATCAGTTCTCAGACACCAATCCCTGGGCTTCTCCTTCAGGGTTTGGATCAGGGCTGCTGGGTGGGAGGCAAAGTGAGGAATTGGTGCATGCAAGGAGTGATTTTTGCTGTTAATGAGTGCTTCTGACAGTACTTTACTGGTATTTTTCATGATTCAGACCTGACAGCACTTCACAAAAGGAGGTCATGTTTATCCTAAGGGACATATGGAGACATCAAAGCAAGGAGAGGAAATTTCGTTATTCCTCCTCCAATCTAGGCACCAAACACTGGGGTTTTAGGGAACATGGAATGTGTGGCAGGCTGATCAAAGGAAAAGAAAAGATAAAGATTTTATGGCCAGTAACTGTAGATGAACTCAGATACTTCTGAGTATTAACTCTTGGTTAATATTTACTGAATTTCCAGGGAAAGTTAAGCAAATATTGTAAGTGCATTAAGTAGATGAGGAAATGTTTTCCCTTTCTTGAGCAAAAGCTGTCGATATTTGGGGTGTTTGCTGAGAGTATCCAGGGCAGGGAGCGGAGCTGGGAAGGGGCTGGAGCCCCAGGAGCAGCTGAGGGAGCTGGGAAAGGGGCTGAGCCTGGAGCAAAGGAGGCTCCGGGGGRACCTTGTGGCTCTGCACAACTCCCTGACAGGAGGGGGCAGCCGGGGGGGTCGGGCTCTGCTCCAGGGAACAGGGACAGGAGGAGAGGGAACGGCCTCAGGCTGGGCCAGGGGAGGCTCAGGGTGGACACCAGGAGGAATTTGCCCATGGAAAGGGTGCTCAGGCCTTGGCAGGGGCTGCCCAGGGAGCTTTGGAGTCCCCATCCCTGGAGGTGTCCCAGGAAGGGCTGGAGGTGGCACTGAGTGCTCTGGGCTGGGGACAAGGTGGGCATCGGGCACAGCTGGSACTCCATGGGCTGGGAGGGCTTTTCCACCCTCAGGGATCCTGGGAAATTCTGTGGAACTGGAGCCAGCTGTACACCCCAGGGTTTCCCTGCTCTCTCTGTGTTTTTTTCCAGCTACTCTGGGCCCCCCCAGGGTGAACAGTGTGAGTGTCAGCCCTGACTCGCTGCTCGTCAGGGTCAGCCCTCCTTTCACCCCCGAGCTTGGGGACATTCTCCAGTATCACGTGTCCTACTGGGAGAATACAACAAGTCCTACAGAAAAAGTAAGAATTCTCTCTGATTTGTTCTTTGTGCCTGGGGACTGAGGGATGTGAGTCAGTGTCTCTTGGCAGAACAGCAAATGGGGACAGAAGATCAGTGTATTTTGTATCCAGAAAGGGTCACCATGCTTCCCAAGGGTTTTGGGAAAAGGGCTCCTCTGGCCTTGGCACAAGGATTGCTGCACCACCAAATTTAGAAACTTCTTTCCTCTAGATGGAAAAGGATTCAATCCCTCTGCAGATCSGGGAAGAGAATTGGTGCCAAAGGTGACTTTTGATTTCAGAGTTTCCTCAGGCAGTTTGGAAAACTCTGGAATGTCCTTCCCCCCCTTTGCTGTGCTGGAACTGCAGGAGCAGCTGCTGGGGCCTGATCCCAGGGCAGGGAGAGGAGGAGGTGTTAGTAATGTGCTGGGATGAGTTGGGGTGAGCCAGTCCTGTCCCACGTGGGGCTCAGAGATTTTGGGATCATTGTGTCCTCCTGCTGCTGCCTGGGGCCTCGGGACAGGTCAAAAGTGCAGGGGWGGTAGTAATTCAAATTTAGAAAAATTAAGTTAAAAAAAAGAGGAAGAAGCTTCCAAATGACGTCAGTCTAAAGTCAGACTTTTAAAAAACAGAAGTAGAAAAAAAATTATTTCAATTGCCCTCTTGCTTCAAAGTCCTTGATAAATTGCCTCCACTTCCTTCCTGCCTTGCACCAGTGTGTGTTTTTCTCACACACAGAATACCTTCAGTTGAGACCCAGGAAAGGAGTCATCGTGGTTTCATTTTCCCCTCCCCTTCCCTGTGTTTTGCTCCCTGAGCTGCTGCAGAAGCTGCATCAAAACCCCCAGGAAAACTGAAATATTCCTCTGCTTCTGTTATTTTTGAAAGCTGAGCGAGGAAAAAAAAAAATCTGGTATTTTTGAATGTGAGACTGAAGTGGGGGAGGGATGTTTGTCTTGAAAACTGGTCTGGTTTTTACAGTAACACTTTTTTTTTTGTGTGTGTCTTTTCAGCAGAAGCTAAATGAAAGCAAGACACTATTCCACATTGGAAATCTGAAGGAATCAACACTTTATTGCTTCAGCATTCAAGTGCAGTTGAAGATCTACTCAGGTCACTTGTTACAAGGACAACCAAGTGGCCCAGAGTGTCACAGAACTGCCCTCAGTGGTATGGAACGGGAATGTTATTTCTGTGTGGAGTGGGATGAGGTAGAACACGAATCCTGAATCACCTGAACTGGTCCCTTCCACACCCAGTGTATCAGGAACTGGGAGCACCATGGGGAGTTCACACTGGGCATGAGGGGCAAAATAATCAGGGATTTTCAGCCAGGGATGGAGGGTTTGTGTTCTACTYGATCCCTTCTCCTTTTCCTTCATAATCCTGCTGGAGCCCCTCTGGAACCACCTGGGGAAGGGAAAGATCCAGGGAGAGCTCAGAGCCCCTGCCRGGGCYTRAAGGGGCTCCAGGAGAGCTGGGGAGGGACTGGGGACAAGGGCTGGAGGGACAGGAGCCAGGGAATGGCTYCCCAGTGCCAGAGGGCAGGGCCAGATGGGATATTGGGCAGGAATTGTTCCCTGGGAGRGTGGGCAGGCCCTGGCACAGGGTGCCCAGAGAAGCTGTGGCTGCCCCTGGATCCCTTTGAGTGCCCAAGGCCAGGCTGGACATGGGGGCTGGGAGCAGCCTGGGACAGTGGGAGGTGTCCCTGCCATGGCAGGGGTGGCACTGGGTGGGCTTTAAGGTCCCTTTCCAACCCAAAYCATTCCATAATTATGAACCTGTCACATGTATTTAAATCTTTTCCTTCTTTTCCAGAAGCAACCCGAGCTGGATACATCATCCCCCTGTTTTTCTTGGGGTTACTCGTTGTGAACCTGGTGGCATTTGGTTTATTGTTCCTGTGGAAACACCACCAAAAAATCAAATATTGGTCTCAGCCACCTCTGCAAATCCCATCCCACTTCAAGGAGGTACGTGGGGAGTTGGGGGGTTTCTCCTGCAGAAGAGGAGCTTGAGGGAAGCGTCAACAGAAGCTGATGTTGAAAAAAACAAAAAAAAAGATAAACAAGTGATTTCTCAAAACTGGGGCTTTTCTGACTGTGATGTCACATCTTTCCTCTTTTGCTGAACTGAAGGGTCCTTTCTGTGTCCTGGGACACAAACCTGGCTGTGTTTTCCTGGAGAAACCCGAGCCTGATCCTGATCTGGTTCCTTTTCCTCTCTTTGCTCCTCTGCCTCAAACTGAGGCTCACTGGGAGCAAAAAGGAGGGGTTTTGTGAAGCAAGGACTGGAGCCGGGTCTGACCGGATTGGGATGTGAAAAAGCAAACCCAGAYTATTTTTAATTAACAGACCCTGATTATTTGTTTTGAAGCCTCAGGATGATCTCAGGGGGATTTTCCTGGGCTTTTCCTCTTTTCTTTTTTTAGCAGGACTCAGATGAAAAAGCTGATCCTGGGGAATTTTCCTGCTGTAACTCAGACATTTCTGTGCTCAACCACGTGGTTTCAGTCCTGCTCTTCTTCCTTTTTCGGTCCTTACAACAAGAAGCAGCCCTGAAACAAAGCTTTGATTTAAAAGTTCTTATTCAGCAAAATATTCTGRGTTTTTAAAAGCTTTTATTTGTGTGCAGCTCTTGGAGGTGGATTTTTTTTTATCTCTGTGTGAGCACTGTGGGAGTYCTGTGCTTCTTCAAGTGATTTCCAGCTTTTTGTAGCCATGGGGATGAATGAACCCAGAGTAAATAATTTTTTCTCTTCGTGCTGCCTCAGCTGACATTTCATAGGGGTCAGTTTCAAGTGAAGCGTATCTCATTTAGGGGAAAAAAAGCACCATGTACATTGTGTTAAAATGGTAAAAAACCCTCCTCATACAGTGCATTAAAATGGTAAAAAAAAGAATCCATGTACTGTGTACTAAAATAGGGGGAAAAAAACCCTTTAAGTCTATTAAAATAGCCAAATATCCTTGTATAGSTTATTAAAATTGTAAAAAAATCCTTGTGCAGGGTGTTAAAACAATAAAAAACTCCTTGTACAGGGTATTRAAATAGTAAACAAAATACTCCTTCTACAAGCTATTAATATAGGACTATAGTGTATTAAAATAGTAAAAATATCCATGTATAGAGTATTAAAATAGTAAAAAAAAAGTGCAGAGTATTAAAATAATGAAAAACTCCTTGTACAGGGTATTAAAATAGTAAACAAAATACCCTTTCTACAAATTATTAATACAGTAAAAAATTCTTCTATAGTGTATTAAAATAGTAAAAATATCCATGTACAGGGTATTGAAATAATTAAAAAATAATTGTGCAGGCTATTAAAAGAGTAAAAAATCCTTGTAAGAGTATTAAAATAATAAAAAAAATCCTTTTACAGGGTATTAAAATAATTTAAACTCTAATTGTATAGGGTAAAAAGAATTGAAAAAATAATTATACAGGGTATTGAAATATTTTTAAAAATTTACAGGATATTAAAATAGTGAAGCATTTTATACAAAGAACTGAGGCTCATCCTATGTTCTGGAAGCACAGGATTAATTTTCCACATAAATGTGCAGCAATAGTGGATCTTCACACAGCCACGAGCCTGGGATGGAGCCACGAGCAGGATAAGAAATGAAGGATAAGAAATGAAAGATAAGAAATGAAAGATAAGCAGGGAGCTTGCAGAATGTTTAAAATGTGTATTTCTAAAAAGGATCAGCCAACCTGGGGGTCCTCCTAAAACAGGAATTGGCAATGCTGAGTCACATAAGGCAGTTCTGTGTGAACTCCTTTAGGTTTGCAGGACAAATCCGAGCTTCCCTCATTCCCAGCAGGATCTGAGCTCTCAGGGTCTGAGTTTCAGGGAGCAGAGAAGCCAAGTYGAGGTTTGTTTGTGTCTGGAATTTGGATCTGTTTGGGGTTTTGGAAAAACAATCCTGTGGCTCATTAGCCTTGCTGTGACTGCAGAGAAAGGGGAGCCTTCCCTCAAACTCACCTCGATCTGTCCCACTCCTTGCTTTGATTTCTCTCTTTTATTTGATTCAATACCCTTGGAAAGGTGCTGAGTTAATTTTAGAGGGGAGGGGAGCAGAGGCGGAGTCAAGGGAAGTTGTAACTGCAAGGGCAGAATGTCAGGGGGGTTCCTGGTGCWGCTCCCACTTTCCTGGCCCTGCTCCATCCAGGACCTTGGATCCCATTTGCACCAGCTGCTGGATTCCTGCAGCTGGAGGATCTCCCAGATGGGAGATGGGACTGGTTTGTTCTTAACTCATAGGAATTTGCTTGAACTCACATGAAAAAGTCGGCCAGAATTTATTAAACAAAACCCCAAAGCACCCAGCCAGGAATTGCTGCTTTAACTCTCTCGAAGGGATGTTGGAGTGCTAATTTATTTCTTTTGCCCCCACAGAAATAATTTTTTTTAACCTTCTCCTTTTTTAGTGTAGTTTCAAGGAAGCCCAGGATGGAATATCCAGGTAGCAGCTCCTGCYCTGAACTCTGGGCTGGAGCAACTTGTTTTTCTCTGGAATTTCTAACAGGGATCTAACCTGGTGTTTTCTGGATTTTTCCAGTTCCTGAGGGACCCTGACACAGCTGGCTTGGAGGAGCTGGACAGTCTCACAGAGGATGAGCCACTGGCTGTTGTGGTTGAAGAAGGAGGTGGCCCCGAGGGTGAGGCTCCTTCACCCAGCACCTCCAAGGACWGGGAGGTCCCTGAAGGGCCACCCCAGTGAGTGTCACCTGCTCCAGGACTATCCAGAAGCTGCTCCCGTGGTGTGGCTGCTGGCAGGACAATCCTGAGCATGGAGCCATCAGTTTCTGCTGAGCTCCCCCCGCTCCTCGCTCTGCCAGAGGCACTGAAAGAGGCAATGGGGAAGGGAAAGGAACACTAAACTGCCTGAAGATKGAGAAAAGGGGTGAATTCCCACCCCAGGTTGGAAGGAAGCTTGGAGGAATAACAGCACTTTATTGGTGTGGGATAACCTGGGGTTTTTCAGGCTCTGAAGAGTTGCAATGTGAATTCTGTTCATACTGGTTTTGGTTTTGTTGGCAATAATCCTCCCATTATACCCACCCCAGTCTGCTTTCCTGAATCATTTGAAGTGCAGGACAAACTAAAAAGAAGTTTGTGAGTACTTTSCTCAGGATGAACCTGTGCCAAGAACCCCTCCCAGAGAGGCCTGCTGGTATCTGCCTCCTCCCACCCTCCTGGAAGCATTAATCTGCTCCTGCAGCCAGGCCAGGCCCCTGCACACCTCAAAGGACCTGAAAATAATTGTGCTCTGAGTTTTTACAATGTTTATCGGTCACTGTCAGACACTAAAACCTCTTGYTGGCCACCAGCAGAAGAAAAGTTGACTGAGAGTTGTTGTTTTKAGTGCCTTAAAGTAGAAGAGCCCAAGGTAAATCTCACATCACCCTCTGTGGGGTCTGGATGTRTCTAATAAAGCACAAAGAACAAGTGAACCTCTTCTGTACTAAAAAGATGGGGTTTATTTGATAGTTTTTTCCTGGGTTTGATATGAGCTGTTTAAAAAAACCACCCAGAGCTGGGTGTTGGGAAGTGCCTGGCCCTGGCAGAGCTGAGGTGCAGCAGTCTCAGCCTTTCCAGGAACACCCCAGGCCAGCAGCTCTATCAGATATTTCCTTGTAGAAGGGATCTAAKCCCTCAGGATTAGCCACGCTGCTGACTCAGGGAGCTTCAGGGAAGCCTGACTCATGTGGGAATTGTCACATCAGCAGCAGGCCTGCTTGGATCACCCACACTGGGAACAGATGGGAACCACAGCGCACAAAGGGACTAGCTGATGAACAACAGAGRGCAGAAATCAGGTAAAAACACCTCYGGGGATATGGATGTGTGGATTCCTGAATAAACCCTACCCTGGACTGCTGTCAGGGACTGTGTTGTGAATAGTTTTACACAAAGAGACCGAGGAAAGTCCTTTTGCTGGGAGAAACTCAGGGCTTGTCACTGAGCCCTTCCTGTCCCTGCAGCCCTTGTCCCCAGTCCCTCTCCAGCTCTCCTGGAGCCCCTTCAGGCCCCAAAAGGRGCTCTGAGCTCTCCCTGGATCCTTCCCTTCTCCACGTGAGCATCCCCAGCTCTCCCAGCCTGGCTTTGTGTGTTCAAGTTCCAAGTCCAGGTACTGGGATTAATTACAGGCCACACTTCTTCCTGACTTTCTAAGAAACCCCAGAAACATTCCCAAGCTCCTGGGCAACAAACCTGACAGACTGAAAAGAAAAGCCTGTTTTTACTTACTCCATGGTGCAAGCCACGTGTAGAGGTGAGTTTCTGTACAATGGCCCTGTTAATTCACTATCTGAAGAATAAAAGCCCATTTTCATTGCAGTTTTCTGCAATTCCAACCAGTGGTCACCTCTTTGCTCCTGTGGGATGAGTTACTCCAGCCAGGGCAAAGGGCAGCTCCAAACCTGGCCCCATTTCCTCTCCCATGATCCTGTGAATTCACTATTTGGAGAATAGAAGACCGTTTTTATTGCAGTTTCCTGCAATTCCAACCAGTGGTCACCTCTTTGCTCCTGTGGGATGAGTTACTCCAGCCAGGGCAAAGGGCAGCTCCAAACCTGGCCCCATCTCCTGTCCCTGGAGCGATTCCCACCCAGAGCTGGTGGTGACAAAGTTTCCAGGAACCAGCACAGAACTTCCACTAAGCACTCTGACACCAGCAGCTTTGATATGGGGAAGCTGTAAAAGCCTTCGGACACAGGGGAGAGTAAAATGCTCTAAAAACCACAGAGAACTCATGAGAAGGACTCACCCACAGCAAATGGATCCACAGGAGTGCTCCTGGGATATTAAACAACCTCAGCCTCACTTTCTCTTTCACTCCACTGAGATGAAAAACTGGCTTTCAATAATTCATAGTGAAAAAAMCATAAAATGTAAGAGAGAAATATATTTTAACTGAGGCAATAGCAACCCTAAAACTGGCTATGAGTCACTTCTAGAATTCACTGAACCTTGAAATTACTCAAGGTGAACAAGTAAATACATCCCTATCCCCCTTCCTTTTAAGCAGAGAGGGAACAGGTCAGGAAAACTCATTTATCAGCAAACTGTTTCCCCTGGAGACAATGACACTTGCATGAGTTGAAAGATGTTTGACTCATGTCTGACTCATTTATTCTTTACATCAAGTACAACTGGCATCAGTTTGTTGGAGTTTTTAATTCTAATATCAAGAAATACATTAAATACCAACTGGTATCTCTTACACTGAGCAGCATGAAATTAATTCCAAGGACTGTGGTGCCAGCAAATGTCCTTTGTGCCAGAGCCATCACAAGTCAGGAATACTTTGCTTTGCCATGCACAACCTGCTGAGTGTAGGGACTTGCTTAAAAACCCATAACCTTTTCCTAAAAGAAAAAAAAAACTACTTTTTATTTACCTGAACAATAATATAAAATTCTTAAAATCAGCTCTTATCCCAGCATGGCCCCTGGCCCAGGGAAGGGCTTTGTCCTGTTTGCTCACTAATGGTTCACCGAAGCCTYGGACACAGGTGAAGGTTTGGAAGATGAAACTGGTGGAAAGCCATGGATTTGAAGGAAAAAGCCTGGAGATTGCAGCAGGAAAGCCTGGCAGCCTGCCATTCCCTTTGAAATATTCACAGTCCTATGTACATATTCACAAGTGTGTCCTGGGAAAAGAGGAGCTGTGGACAGAGCCTGGAATTGTCTCAGTTCCAACAGTTTGGGGAGCCAACCGAGAACAGGGGACTGTGAATTATCTACATACAGAGAACCACGTGGCAACTGTGGAGCAGAGCAGGAGGGAGCTCAGCCCCACAGCTCTTCTGTTCTCCCAAACTTGTAGATCAGAGTGCTAAGGGGGAAAAATAAAAGATATAAAAGTCAGAGCACACATAAGGTAATTTTAGCAGTGTCCTTAAATCTTAGCCTGTGCAAATCAACAGCCCTGAACTTTTAGTCAGGTCAGAACCTGGGTTAGRTATTTATATTTGTTTTCCTGGGCATGGCTGGAGCTGTGGGAGCCACCTGAAGCTCAAACAAAAAATAACCATTTTCACAGCCGTTCCGAAGGAAAAACCTGGTATTTATGAAATTCAAGGAGTCCAGAGTAGCAAGTCTCACTCTGGCACCRGGAATCAGATCAGTGTGACTTGTGCTGGGATAAAACTTAAGCAACTCCAATTTTATGAGCAAATCAGAAAGAATATTGAGGCTGTGGTAGAGTCAGATCCAAATTACAATTTGACTTCCAGAATTTCCAATATTGTGGCTGCCCCTGGATCCCTGGCAGTGTCCAAGGCCAGGCTGGACAGGGTTTGGAGCCACCTGGGACAATGGGAGGTGTCCCTGCCCAAGTGGGACTGAATGGGCTTTCAGGTCCCTTCCAACCCAAACCTGGGATTCTAAAAAAGACAAAACAGTCCAGGCACAAAATCTGCCTTCAGCAGTTTCCCTTTTCAGTCCCAGAGGAGATTTAGAAGCTGCTGTTTCCTGCAGGAACATCACTCATTTCCCAGAGCCCATTGATCCAGGTCACTGCAAAGCATCTGGAGTGGGACTGGAAGGAAAAGGGTCAGCCAGGAATTTAAAAAAGAAAGGAAGTGAGGTGAAAATTTACAGTGACTGATCTTGGAACTGACACTGCTTAACACTTACAGTGTCATTTATTAATAAAATCCATGGATTGCAAAATGCATTCCACAGCTGAAAAGAGGTATTAGAGACACCAAATCAATTTCCAAGTGTTGCATGATAGATTTAGCAATATTATTTGAAATAAATCGAGTGTGCTGTCATAAAACACACCACCATGCTCTTAGGAAAAGGAATTATCACTCTATAACTGAGAGCTCAGCCAGTGGAAGGAAATACAGGGAATATCAACTACCAGAGAACTGAGCCATTGGTGTGAAATAGCCTGGAAAAGGGAATTGGAGCTCCCAGTTTGCTGTGCTGGGATGGAAGCCAAGGGATGTGTAGGACACATGTGAATGATTGCCATTACCCAAAGACTCTGGCCATAGCTCATCCAGAAAACTCTGAACATCCCTTGTTTCTAAGCTCTGCAGCAAAGGGAGTAGAAGAGAGAGCTGCTTTTCCAGGGGTATCAATGTATGGAAGCAGGAAAGTCTCTTTGGAAGGAGGGGAATTTGCCCAGGTAACTTACCTGAAAAATATTAATGCATTCTGGAAAAACACTGCTAACCCCGGGTACACGTTAGTGTCTGCAGAGGAAGCACAGAGCAAATATTC
>NW_026623855.1:174351-175968 GCF_030028575.1 Malurus melanocephalus | reverse complement strand
TGTGGCTCAGATTTTCCAGAGACCACAGGCATCCATCCCTCTGGATTTCCTGCCAAAAGCTGGCGGGAAAAGCACCTTYCTAGAGGAGAAAATAGCCAGACTTACTCTGTGTAACATATGCTCCAAAGAGAATCCACATGGAAGCAATGAGTGATCCAAACATCAGCATGAAGCCGATGAAGAGCCAGATCCGAGCCCCTGCAGGGAAGAGTGAAATACGTGGGTTGTTTTCCACAGGGCCAGGGAATCCAGCTGCTCCTCTGRGAGGATGGAATATGTGCTCTCACTACAAATGGAAAGRGTTAAACCCTSGATCCAGGAAAAATCCACCTRCTCACTCATGGGAAAGACATTCCTRTGCGAGGGTTCTCAGGAGCTGGATCATGAACGGCACACAAAAAAGCACCACAGGCCACTTCAAATAGCAGTAAATCCCAGCAAATTTACAAATCCCATGGAAAAGGCTGCTGGAGTCCACGTGGGAAATAAGAAGGGAATTAGGAATGGAAGCAGAGAGCACAGCACATCCAGGGACACCCACAGCAGTGACACAGAGGAAATGGAAATGTCTGTGACACATTCCTGGGGAATGTCTGCTCCAGAGCCATCCCCAGGCAGGCAGTGCTTTCTCCCAGCAGCTATTCAGGATTTGCAGGGGAAAGTTTAGGAAGCCAAGACATCCAGCAGTTGAATTTTTCCAAGTTCCCCTTTTTAACAAAGCCAGCACTTATCTCCATTACAAKAAATTCTGTAAAGAAATCAATTCGCAAAAGTTCTCTCCTACTCCTTATCTTCTGATTATTTCTTTCACCACCACTTGGAAAAAAAAAAAAAACTCAGCAGCTAAATGATCAGTTCTTCATCTGAGCAGGATTTGTAGGGTTAATTTACCTGTTCTTCCTAAGCATCCATCACTGTAGCTGTCTCCTCTCACCTGTGCATTTGATACAGCATTTATCCTGGGGACAAAAAGAGGAGATTCACTTCAAATTACAGAAAATCAATGTGCAGTTCTAAGTAAATATCAGCTTTTTTTTTGTTTGTTTTTTTGCTTTTTTTTTTAAGATGTGACAAAGTTTGGGAAAATTCCCTGGCATTCTGTATAGTCAGAAATCCCAAATACTTTTTTCTTGCCAATATTGGATGATTCAATAAAAGTTGCTACTTTTATTTACATCTCCATGACAAAAACCAGGCTGCTGTTTCCCCTCCCACTTGAGGATGTTTTGGGCAAGGGACAGCTGTAAAAATTGTTTAAAAATGGGGGAAATTAAGCCAAATGTCTCATATTGATGTAAGTATTGGATTTTCCAGCCCTGGAAGTGTYMAAGGCCAGGCTGGACATTGGGGTTTGGGGCAGCCTGGGACAGTGGGAGGTGTCCCTSCCATGGCAGGGGTGGCACTGGGTGGGCTGTAAGGTCCCTCCCAACCCAAACCATYCCACAATTCCATCCTTTATCCATTYTGGACATGTTTTWAGAGGAACCTGGTTTAATTTCTYGTGCTGATGTGATGAGAGCTCCTTGTGTCCAACACTCACATGAAGAAGGCCAGGGTGGAGAAGACCCCACAGGTGTGGAAGGCGTGGTTCAGCTGCTCCGGCTTGGGATAAACCAC
>NW_026623855.1:171580-173796 GCF_030028575.1 Malurus melanocephalus | reverse complement strand
GTAAGAACAAGAATCCAAACTCTAAACACATGTGAGAAACAGATGATGCAGAATAGAGTTGTTCTAACAGACCAATTCTGCAGAAAAATCCATGATGAGTTTTTTTAAAGAAGAAAGAACCAAAATGGTTCATTATCACAAACCCTTTTTATACCCAGGAGGTATAAAAAGGCTGCTGACAATCCTAAAATGATCTTGGGAAGGCACATGCTGGATTTGGGGCAGCTAAGGGTGTGGTTGTAGTATCCCAGCAGAGGGGTGCCCCAGCTCACCAGCACCCCGGCCACGCTGGAGGCGATGGCGTTGCGGCGCTCGCTCCAGTCGATGCACTCGCACTCGGGCCAGCGGAAATTGTCCAGAAAYCCGGCCATGGCCACAGCTCACACTGCCTCGGCACTCACACTGAGATCATTCCATCAACAGCCCCGGCCTGAACACCTGAAACACAGCCAGGGAGGGGTTCATGGAATCRGTAACATCTGCAGATGCTGGACAGCTCTCRTGAGTTACAGYTGTGGGGGTTTTTACAGAATTAAGGTTTTCATTCAGAACCTTCCRGTGGAATTTCCCCTGCTCATGGCAGGAGAGGGAATYAGATGATTWTAAAGTCCTCCCAAMCCAAACCATTCCTTGAGTCCATGATAAACTCTGTGAATGTTCTATTGAGCAAYATTCACATAGCAGGAAAAATGTCTGCAAGGACATMACTGGCACAGGGTSSCCAGAGARGCTGTGGCTGCCCCTGGATCCCTTTGAGTGCCCAAGGCCAGGCTGGACATTGGGGCTGGGAGCAGCCTGGGACAGTGGGAAGTGTTCCTGCCCACAGAACAACCTCCCTCAATAGAATCRCAAAAGAAAATCACCACACAGCCCAAAAGCTTATGGCAGAACTTGGTCTTCAAGTCATGTCAAGGAATGTGAATTAAATACTAATATGTCCAGTCTCCAAATTAACATATAATATAGTTGAGTGCCTTTCTAATGTGGAGAAAAGAGCCCACTTCAGCAAATCAGCTGATTCTGAGGATAAAGGTCTCACTGCACAGAGAGAAGGTCACAGGGAACTTTAAATGTGGGAAGAGGAATGCAAAGTTAATTAACTGACTGCTCACAACTGCTCTGAGCACCACTCTAATTTGGTTTAGTATTGTCAGCTTCTGCATTTCCCAACCTGCSATAATTCATTTCCAGCCACTTGGTAAAGGCTAACAAAAATGTCTTTCATGGTTGTGTTRCAGCACAGACTGATGGAGAACATTTTCTGGTTAGTAACAGCAGTGGGAAGAAATGGAATAAAAACCAATAAATGCTACAAACACAAGTCACCTCCTGTGARCAAGATCAAAAAGTTTGTCCTCCAGAACCCAGTTCCACAAATCCACACTTGTGATGTCACTTCAAATATTAAAATCAATCACTCAATTCYAAAGTTAATTTAATTTGTACAGCATCTGGGCTCAGCCATCCAGTTACTCTGTAAATGACACCTTTCCCTGGCAATTGTCACATYCCTGCCCTGCCCACAGCTTTCACAGGGAATCACGGCGCTGTGCTCGTATGGAATCCCAGCTTCATCAGGGTTGGGAGASCCCTTTGGGATCAGCCAGTGCCACCCCAGCCCCAGCAGCATCCCCCCAAAGCCTGTCCCCAAGGGCCACATCCAGACTCCTCCTGAGCACTCCCAGAGACAGGGACTGCACCCCCTCCCTGGGCAGCTCATTCCAAGGCCTGACCACTCTGACAGAGAAGTTCATTTTCTCATATCCCACCTTGAGCCTCCTCTGGTTCAATAAAGTCCATTCCTTCTCCTCCTGTCCCTGTTCCCTGGCAGCAGAGCCCGAACCCCCCCGGCTGCCCCCTCCTGTCAGGGAGTTGTGCAGAGCCACAAGGTCCCCCCGGAGCCTCCTTTGCTCCAAGCTGAGCCCTTTTCCCAGCTCCCTCAGCTGAATTACAGCTGCTCCTAAAGGCCTTCCTCATTTTCCACTCTTAAATGCCTCCAGCTGGACTTTGTTTATTTTGTTGTTCTTTTTCAGACCAGGGCAGTTTCTGTCCCTCTCCCTGCAGGAATTCCTCCTTTCCCCTCCCAGTTCCTCACCCACCCACACTCAGCGTTCCTGTTGTTCCCACTATGGAGCTCACGGGCCTTGCTCCAGGGTGGCTGCAGGCAAACATGGAATCATGGAATGGGCTGGGAGGGACCTTAAATCCCACCCAGT
>NW_026623855.1:155835-171130 GCF_030028575.1 Malurus melanocephalus | reverse complement strand
CTGGGAGCAGCCTGGGACAGTGGGAGGTGTCCCTGGCATGGCAGGGGTGGCACTGGACCATCTTCACGATCCCTTCCAACCCAAACATTCCATGATCCATATACAGGCAGTTCTCAACACCTCCAGGAAAAGAAAAAAATGGAAGAAAATAATAAACTGCATTTTAAAATCCAGCRCCATTGTGAAGCTCAGGCTCACAGCACAAGAGCCAGGCTTAAGTTCATCCCCAGAAGGATGAAAAGGGACACGGGGAAACTTTTCAGCCCAGGTCCATCCTCCTGCACAGACAGTTCTGCTGGAGGCAGATGCTTTCAGCTGGAATTTCCTACCTGGATAAAGGTGTAGAACTCACTSTCTGCTTTCAACTCTGACACCCACGCACTTCCCAGGGAGGGAACAGGTAAAGCCCAGCCATTCCCTGTCCTTCAGTGCCCTTCCCACCATCAGCCTCCTCCCCTTTCCCAAGGGCAGACGGGAACATTCCTCACTCATATCCAACAAACAAAAACACATTTGCAGGAACAAACTGAAGACTCTGAACAAAGTAAGCATAACTGGAGCTGTAAAGATCCTCTTTGCCAGATGCCAGCACAAAGACACAAAGCCAACCTGTCTCTTATTCAGACAGAAAACACAACAGAAGCCTAATGTTTTCACCTGAAAATCAGCTTTTCTTTCCCAAAATGAGCTGATTTCACTTGAACAAAATATTGAAAGCAATTGCAGGGAAATACAAAAAGTCTGCAAACAAAAACTGCCTTAACCTGGAATATCATTGGGTTAGTAAAGAACAGAACCTCTTATTTCCAAAAAAAGAGATGGAAAGAGATGGACAAAGGGACAAAACTGAAAGTCATGAAGATTATTCAAGTTTTCCTTGAAGAAGATGCACCTTCCACAAGCAACTCATGAGAATATCCTTTAGGTCACRCATTTCCCCACATGCACAAAGAATGAAAAGTATGTCAGGACCTTAAGTGAACTTTTCTGTTACATTCACTGGCATTTTCCCTCTTATTTCAGTAATTTCCTGCTGTTTCACTTTCAGTTCTCCCTATTCCCAGCACTGGGCTCTGTTGTCTAATGTTTAAGTATTACAGAAAGACAAGAGGAAAGAAAGGAAGCTGTAAATCAATTTATACAAAAACAAGGCTGTGTGGCAAACTTATTACAAGTGATATTAATTGTATTTACATTCCTTATGAGGCCCCATCCCTGGAAGTGCTCAAGGCCAGGTTGGACAGGTTTGGAGCAGCCTGGGACAGTGGAAGGAGTCCCTGCCCCYGTCAGGGGTGGCACTGGATGGGTTTTGAGATCCTTCCCAACCCATCCCATGATTTATCCCTTTACAGAAATGTGCYGCTCAGCCCCAGAGCTGCCCGCAGYGAGGATTCTTTAGGAGAGCTAATAAAGTTTGAAGATTTGAGAAAGGCGGGGAAGAAAATCTCGATGTCGCAATCCTCCAGAAGCCAGTTTTGGCTGAGGTCTACCCCATGTGCATCGCTGTTTCTGCGATGGAATCGGGGCATGACGGGGCACCATGAGCCACGACCCCGCGSTGCAATTAAATCCCCGCCAGTAATTGCTACGCCCCGACCAAGTAAATTGTTATTTAGCCAAAGTAAGTAGTTTTTTTCTTTAATGTCACCTACAGACCCCAAACTCTGCGGAGGGCACCGGCGCTGCGTCCCCAGGGCCGGACAATCCGTGACACACCGGGACGTGCCGGTGTCCYCGGGGACCGGCCCGGGGGTGCCCTCACGGTCCGGATCCCGCTCTCGCTCCCTCTCCCGCTCCCCATCCCAGCCCCGCTCCCGCTCCACACCCCGGTGCCGGTGCCGGTGCCGGTGTCGGTCCCGGTCCCGCCGGCCCGGCCGCCGCTCCGCACGTACCCGCTCCTGGGCGAGACGCTTCCGCCTGCGGGCACCGAGCCCCCTGACTGACGCGCCCCTCAGCCAATCACAACCGAGCGTTCCGCGTCACCCGGGGGCTGGGTGAGGAGAGAGCGTCGCGATTGGTCAATGCCGCGGCTCGCTCCACAAGCCCCGCCTCTTTCCGCTCGGGTGGGGCGGGAAGGGGCGGGGCCACAATGACTCCGCCCCTTTTCCCTCACGGCGCGCGCCCTTCCCGCCATGGCCGCTCCCTCACGGCCCCTCAGACCCCAGAGACGCCTCCCACACGGCCAGAAATGACCCCCGTCCTCCTCCGCTGCCCCACGAGAACAGCACAATCTGCTAATCTTAACATTGCCAAGCAGGTCCCATGTTGGAGTAGATAAACTTCACCCCTAAATTCTCTTAATGTCAGTCTAGTGTCTGGGTTAATGAAACAAAATGGAATAATAAACATAGATCAATTCTAATTCATAGGATTAATCACGGAACGGTCTGGGTTGGAAGGAAACTTAWTGGACAAGCAATATGGGGGTAACAAACATGTCAATAAGTGGAACAAGCTCCATCTAAAACAGCAAAATAAATTGACAAAATACAGTTTTTGAACAAAATCCMTGGGCAAAGAAACGAACTGGACTGAAATCAGCATTTTGAGGATTAGAAGGCACATCTTGCAGACGTGGAATTGAAAGAATCCCAGATTGATTTGGGTTGTAAGAGACATGAAAGCCCACCCAGTGCCACCCCTGCCATGGCAGGGACACCTCCCAGTGTCCCAGGCTGCTCCCAGCCCCAATGTCCAGCCCGGCCTTGGACACTGCCAGGGATCCAGGGGCATCATAAAGAATGTCCATAGAAATAATATCAATGTGCCAGTGCCATATGGGGCACAAAGACAAGAAGCGCTCTTAAGAAAGGCCCGGACCGATGCAATGAAATGGCAACAGAATATTCATTTTCCCCTCAAAAGACAACTGTGGCCACACGAAATCCCAGTAAAAGTTGTACTCAAAGTGCTCTTTTCTTAGTCCCTCTCCTTTTTTAACCTTCATTTACATGTATGCACCATGTTCAGTCCAGAAGCACCCCACACCCTGCTCCCTCAGAGTGGCACCTTCCTCCACTAAGAACAGAGATTTATCCCTTACCTTGTTCTGTTACAAGACGCTGTGCTCTTGCTTCTCCTTTTATTCCTTCTTTTYAGAGCCTTCTCTGTATCTACATGTTCATTCCAAAATGTTACTACTCTGAAATAGAGAAACCCTTAGCAGGACTCGACATTTACGTTGTCTACAGAAGGGAAGAATTTTTTAATAAGATCCAACCTAAATCTCTTCAAGTTTTAAGGCAGTCCTGCTTGTCCTGTCTCTTCTTTCCCTGGATGACAGGGATAATTGTACAGCTCAGAGTGCTTGAAAAAGCCCTCAGATTGTTGGGCAATAAACAGATTCCTCATAGTGAGAAAAACTRATACCTCAATTACTGTATCTTAATAATATATAAAATTATATATATGTGTATGTGTGTGAAAAATGACCTTTTCATATTAAGATGTCACCCATTTAAGCCTTTCAAGCCACAAGGCTTGAAATGTGGTCTTTAAACCTCKAAATGTGGTCATTAGTCCAACAATAGGACGTTCTGGGAATAAGCAAYGTTTTTGGATCTGTCATCAGCAATAATTTCACCCTTTTCAGTCATAAAATRACATCAAATTCAAATTTACAGTACCAGCCAGAAGAATTCCTTCTGAAGGCCATTCTCTCCTGGGTTTTCTGTATGCAGTAGTTGATATTCCTTGGAATACTTCCTCTGGAAGTATTGACTAAACACTGCTCTTCAGYTTTGTTCAGAGCTACAAAATTACAGACAAGCCCTGAAAAAGTGAACTCCTCCACACCCCTGGGAAAATAAAAATGGAAACTATTTTTTCCATCATCATTGTAAATGTCACAGAAGTGGATTTTTTGTGCCTGGCAGTTTTTTCTGACATCAGTGAAAGGCTGATTTAAGGTGCTTTAGTCAGGTCCCACCTGCCTCATTTAAATCCAAGTGGTTTTAATAAGAACACAAAAATCCCTCAGTCTGCTGATTCACCCTTTGTGGGTGAATATATTGAAACCTCCAATATTGAAACTGCTTTGTGAGCCAAAGGGAGTCCCATTTACTGCAACCYGGTTTCTGTTCACCCGTGTGCCATSGATTCGATTTGCTCTTCAAATCTCCCACTGTATTGATTTAAATACCAATTCAGATCCAATTCCTGCAGATCATAATGAGAATCAAAATGTGGTGTTTTCAAGAGTATTATGTCAAAGGGCTTTCAGAAAAGTATCTTTAATTARCAGTTTTCATTATTAACAAGAATAAATTATGTAAATAAACAGACATTCACACAGAGCCCCTCTGGAGCCAGGCTGGGAGAGCTGGGGGTGCTCACCTGAGGAAGGGAAGGATCCAGGGAGTGCTCAGAGCCCCTGCCAGGGCCTGAAGGGGCTCCAGGAGAGCTGGAGAGGAACTGGGGACAAGGGCTGGAGGGACAGGAGCCAAGGAATGGCTTCCCAGTGCCAGAGGGCAGGGCCAGATGGGAGATTGGGCAGGAATTGTTCCCTGGGAGGATGGGCAGACCCTGGCACAGGGTGCCCAGAGAAGCTGTGGCTGCCCCTGGATCCCTTTGAGTCCCCATGGCCAGGCTGGACATTGGGGCTGGGAGCAGCTTGGGACAGTGGGAGGTGTCCCTGCCATTGCAGGGGTGTTCACCAATAAATAAATTTCCAAGACCTCCTTCTGTGTTAAAGATGCAAAAATGGATTTGTGCATGTGTACAGTCCAAGTCCAGACATCCAGAATCCTCGCTTCACAGATACTGAATTTAACCTTCAAGAGGTGAATGTACTTGCAAAAAATATGCAGAGAACCTGCCAACAATTCCTGAACTGTAAGTATTTAAATAAGAGTGCAAAGGTCAACAGGGCACAGCAAGACGTTTGCCTCCACTTTATCTTTAATGTGTTTTTCTTATGCCTCATTTTCCCTTCTGAAGTGATAAGAGACTGTAAAAGTGATTCCACTCTGTGCTAAAGTGAAGCATTAATTTGGATTTCAGCAGAAGGAAAATTACCTGCAAGAGAAGAACTGATTTGTTGCTGCTGTGGTTTGACACCCTGCTGCTCAGGGCTGGGGAGGTGTGAGCAGCACAAAAGCTGTTGGGCAAGTCCTGCCCAGCAATAAAAATGGCCTGGAATGATCAGCACTGCCTCCAGCCAAATSCAACACACAGCCCCAGACTAAGTATGAGAAAAATTAACTCTACCACAGCCCAAACTGGCACATTTCATTTAATTATATTTTAAAATAACTCAATTATTAGTAGTGCAAACATGCATCACACAAACAAATTTCCTTTAAGCAGGGTAACAGTGTGGCTTTGACATTTTCAGTGAACCTGAAATTTCTCTAGTGCTATATTTCATTAATAAAGTGCATTCAAAACCTTGACAAGAGGAATTAGTGTGACATTATTTCGGTACCAGTTTTAACCACTTAAAGAGAGAAGACTTCCACCCAAACCTTTTACCCTCTTCCCCTTCGTTTTCCTTCATGTCTGAATCAGAAACCTTGTCCATGACAGCCTCGTAAGTCTTTCGCGCTCGGAGGATTTCCTTGTCCGTGCTGAAATGCACCATTTGCCTACTCAGAATGGGCACAACCAGGTTGAAGTTGTCAACTCTCTTGTTTAATTTCCTGATGTCTTCGGCAAACTGCTCGCAAATCCGATTCCATTGCTTCTGCTCCAACA
The DNA here is from genome assembly GCF_030028575.1 of Malurus melanocephalus. Taxonomy (NCBI): domain Eukaryota; kingdom Metazoa; phylum Chordata; class Aves; order Passeriformes; family Maluridae; genus Malurus; species Malurus melanocephalus. Next base: position 165,436 of record NW_026623855.1, on the reverse strand, counting down.
GAGTCATCGGCTCTCCGAGCTTCCTCCTGGAGGCCACGATGCTCTTCCTCAGCCGCTCGATGGTCTCCCGGATTTCCTTCTGCAGCAGGATCCACTCGGGCTGGTAGCCGTTGTCAATGAGGATCCTGTTCAGGTTGTGGGTCATGGGGTCGATGTGGGGACTATCYGAGAACTTCTGCAAAGGTTTCCCTTTCCCTCTGAGGTTGTCAAAGTCTCCTTTGGCCATGGATTCCTGGATGAGGTCCTCCACCAGCCGTTCCACCGCCTGRGTTATCTTCACCTTCTTGCTCTGCCTGACGTCCATGGCCCGGCTCAGGTCGCTGCTGGCGTAGCGGCTCTCGAGCCTCTGCTGCCGGTACTCCAGCACCTGCTCGGTGGCGCGGTCCACGCGGAACTGCATGTACTGCTTCTCCCTCTGGCTYGGCGTGCCGATGCCCACGCCTTCAAAGCTCAGGTAGTGTCTGTGCTGCAGGGATTTGGATTTGAACTGGTCTTCCTCCTCCTCACCAGGCTCTGATTTCTGTTTGCCTGTCAGGTCACCGAGCACAACCCTGTAGGCTTCCTCCACCCTTATGAAGGCCTTGGAATCGGCCATGCCGGAGCTGCTGTCCGGGTGGTATTTTTTGGCAAGATTTCGATAGGAGTTTCTGACGTCATCGAGGGAACATCCTTCCTCAAGYTCCAGAATTTTGTAAGAGTCCTTGATGTTGTTTGTGGGTTTGTAACCCGACAACATCCTGCAGAGGAACGGCTTCAGCTTCCTTGGAATCATGGCTCCTCGTCCCATGAAACAGTGTCCCATGTTGTTACTCAGCATGACACAAAGCCACTGGGGATTTCTTCAGGTGCATCTACATTATAAACAACCTACAGACACATTTGTACAAAAATCATGTTGAACACTCTTTTTTTTTTAAAGAACTTCCATGGCATAAGTCTTATCTTTAGCCTCATATATTAAAGAAATCCCTACTAAAATTMAGCAGTATTTTTTTCTTTTACAGACTAATATTGAAATCACAGAATCTCAGACTGGTTTAGGCCAGAAGAGGCCTTAAAGCCCATCCAGTGCCACCCCTGCCATGGCAGGGACACCTCCCACTGTCCCAGGCTGCTCCCAGCCCCAATGTCCAGCCTGGCCTTGGGCACTCAAAGGGATCCAGGGGCAGCCACAGCTTCTCTGGGCACCCTGTGCCAGGGCCTCCCCACCCTCCCAGGGAACAATTCCTCCCCAGCATCCCATCTGGCCCTGCCCTCCTTAAGCTTAAAGCCATCAATTTACATTTCTCATTAATTACTACCAAAGTAGTAGGATTACAATGTAAATGAAAATTAATTTACAATTTACTTTTTTCCTGGTATGAAAACGGCAACACAGGTTTGTTTTGCACYGCAGAATTCTCAGGAACCATTTTTATTGCCTCTATTTTTTATTATTTTTTATTGCCTTTATTGCTTTTCAGCAAACTCACACCAGTGTAAACTGGAAATAAGCTTGATGCTGAGCAATAACGGCTGAAACAAATCCCTCCCTTTTCCCTGTACTTACATTCAGCAACAACTCAATTTCCTACTCCCATGGATCAATGCCTCAAGATCTACGACCTGGTACATTCCCAAAGGAGGTCATCACAGCACGTTTTGGGTATCCAACAACATCTGAATCGGCACTCAGGTTAGATTCAATTAGATCAGTCTTTATATCCCAGCAGCGGCCAAACTCTTTCTCTGAAGCCAGACAGGGGCGTAAACCTGGAATTCAGAACAGATCGATAGCAGTCAGTATGTCCCTCTGTCAGCAATTCCAGTGATTCTGGGTCATTTGGGAACACAGCAAAGGCAGGTCACAGCAGGACACAAAGTCAGTCTTTAAGTAAAATCAAAGTGGAAGAATATAACACAAACTGGATACATCAGCCAACACCTCTTTTTTCATGGAAGTCCTAAGGGAAATGCTGCATCAGTGGAACTAAAGTCTCAGAGAGGGCAAAATCTCCTTTGTTGACTCTATTTCCAAGCAAAAAAAACTAGGTCAAATCAACTCCTCAATGTTAATTAAGGAATAAGCAGCATTTATGTCTTCTGYACATACCAAACTGCCCTTCTGCCATAACCCAGAGAAGGAAAAGAACAAGTACTTGGGACTGGATCAATCCGAGTTTTTTCAGCTGGCTCTGATCTACSTAAGGTATTAAGTCATCAGCTCGTAATAATGAAGCTCATTAACACTTTTTATCCATCATCCAGTAATTTCATTCTATCTGGGYGATGAACAAAGATAACAACTGAGTTTCATACGGCCATAAAACCCCGTTAGTTACTACTTAAAGAGAAGGATCAATATACACACTTTTAAAATGCAATTACTGTCCAGAAAGTGACTTTCTCRTAACTCGGTAGCCTCGATTTTAATAAATCTGCGCTTAAAGAACCGTATGTAGAACCCTCAACCCTCCGAGGGGGCTGGCTGGGGAAGTGGGTTATTCCCTGGCCGTGTGACCTGAGCGATCCCCGCTGGGGATTGGGAATTGGGGATGGACCGGGCCCCCCAGGAGCCGCCCCGCTCCAGCCCTCCCTGCTCCGTAGGGCCCCGCAGCTGCGACACCAGCCCGCCCCCGCTCACCTCAATCCGCCGCCCGGCCCACAGCAACGGCCCGGTAACGGCGGCCGGCAGGAAGAGGAGGGGCGGCAGGAAGCGGAGGGGACGGGCCGCGGCTTTGACCCTGCGCTAAGGACGRGGGGCGGGAGAGACAGGGGAGGGACGGAGAGGGAAAGGAGGAGGAAGGAGGGACGGGGAAAGAAGGGGGCAAAACGGGAAGGCCGGGGGAACGGGGAGTGAGGGAGACAGGGAAGTATGGAAGAAGGATGGGAAGGAGAGCTAGCGCGGAAGAAGGCAGGGAAGGAAGGAACGGAGGAGGATGGGAGAGGAGGAGAGAGGCCCGCTCGTCCTTTCTCACCGCCGGGGGGCGCCCGAGCGCCGCCGCAGCCGTGAGGGGCGGGAAGCGTGAGGGGAGAAGCTGCGGGGGAGAGGCCGGGGTGGGCTGTGAGGGGAGAAGCCGTGACGGGAGAAGTTGGGACGGGGGAGAAGCCGTGAGGGGAGGTGCCGTGGTGGGACTGGGCACGGTCACCACGGTGCAGCTGGGCTGGGTGCCATGGTGAGGCTGTGAAGGGAGGTGCCATGGTGGGTCTGGGCGCGGTCACCATGGCACAGCTGGGCTGGGCAGCTCTGGATCAAGGCATCAGCGAGTGGGGGAAAAGACAAACCCGTCCTGGTTAATGCTGCGCTCTGGGATTGAAGAACTTGCTGTGAGAACAGCGAGGACATGTCTCACCTCTGCCAAGCTGSACAAATTGCTAAAAAGAGGGGGTTGATATCCAACAGTTCCTGCTCCACAATGAAACCTGTTCATCCCATTGCATCTCAACAGGCCACTGTGCGAACCTTCCTTTGTGTGAACCCAGGGACTGACAAAAATCAGGTTGATCTGCACATAGAGCTGCCCCTGTTCTTTGAAACAGGAAAATGTTTCATGAAATAAGGAGGGCACAGCGTGGTGGTTGTTCCAGCGCTGCCCTTGGGTTATCCCTGTAGCAGAACACTGCTTCCCGTGCCTTCCTGCAGGGGAGGTGCCTGTCTTCAGTGGCCCAGTGGGAAGAGGATAAATAGTGGGAACATGAACTAAAGAAACAGGTGTGCCCAGGGCCAGATGACACCGAACTTTCCCAAGGGGCTAACAAGAATGACTTGGAGCTGTCCCAAAGGGAAAATGACACCAAGCTCTCTGAAAGCAGAGTGACCAGGGACTGTCCAAGGGCCAAGAAAACCACAGGAAAGAGATGTCCCAAGGGGAGAGTGACAGCAACGAGGAGCTGTCCCAAGGGACAACAGCAATGACAATAAGCTTTCCTGAGAAGAAGACAAACATGACACAGAACTGTGTTATGGGGAAGACTATAATGTCCAGGACATGTCCCAATGGGAAGTAGATGAGGACAAAGGGCTCTCCCAAAGGGAAGAAGATGAGGATGCAGAGCTCTGCCAAGGGGCACAGGACACTTCTAATGAACTGTCTCAATGGGAGGCAGCATCCAGGGAGCTGCTGCTTGTCAGGAGGAAGCAGCTCTCTGGATCCATCTGTGCTAGAGGATGATGGAGATTATTGAAAAGAGGGACAAGGAGAAGGGAACACCCACTTCTCCTTTGTTTCTTTTCCACACCAAAGGAGACTCCCACAACTAGAAAAAGAGCTGCCATGCAAGACTCCAGCCCAGAGAGGCTTGGGGGGTGTCAGGTGTGATCCCACCTGCAGGTTGGGCTCTCCACAGCAGTGGCAGCAGTGGGAAATTGCAGTGAAAATGGATTATCCAGAACCACACTTGATGTGTCTCCTCTCACTCTGTGGACTTGGAGTGGGTTCTGGATAAATTATGCATGGCAAGCCTATGAAATCAGGAGGAACTCTGATTTTACTCCTCGTGAGCGGCAGTGCAGCCTCGGAAAGGAGCGATGCTTTTGTGCATTGTGCACACACGGCTGAAGCCACGTGTGAATCCTCCAGCAGTTCCACATCCATGCTCAAGCCTCGCCGCCAGCTGGTGATTTTTTACCTTGATGCTGCCCTTTTTTGCTTCAATATTTCCAAARCAAAGCAGATGACAGGAAACAAATTTAAAAGTTTAAAAAGACAAGAACAAGTGAAAGAACAGTGTAAGTTTATTGTAGCAGTTTTTCTTTTATTATATCTTTAGTCAGTAGAGATGTTGCTGACTACCTTTCTATGCCTTTTGAAATGCATGTATTTATTTATTTTTATCATTTGTTATGTGTTTTGAACCCCAGGTACAACAGGCGAGTGCAATTGAAAGGAGTTTTCTCTCCCAAACAGACTAAAAACTCATTTCTTTTTCCCAAAGAGACTGAACCCCGTGTGTTTCGTGTCCCATCGCACCCCCGGTGCCGGTATCCGCTCAGGGATCCCGGCCCTGGGGCAGCCGTGTGGCGATGCAGCCGCAGCCGAGCCCAGCCCTTCGGGCCGTTGTCCCAGAGCGTTCAGAAGTGCTCGGACACAATTTCCAGTCCCGGCTGTCTCTGTGCTCCGTGTGTTCGGTGCCCGTGCAGGCGGAGCGGGGCTGGCGGGAGCCGCGCTCCCCTCAGAGCCCCTGGGGGCGGCAGCGATGGCGGCGCCGCTCCCTCAGCGCCCGGCTGTGTGCGCTCCCTCCGGCCAGCGCTGCCGGCAGCGGGGAAGGGCACGGCAAAGCCCCGAGGGCAGCCGAGGGTCGCTTCTGCAGGTGCTGCGAGGGAGGCAGCGTTGAACCGAGGCGTTTGGAGGGCTCTCGGTGCGACCCGCAAGGGTCGGGGACTCGGGCACTGCCCCGAGCCGGGTGCGGCCCCCGGCCCTGTGGAACCGCGGGAGCTTCTCGTGGTGCCGCTTTGCCCGTGGATGGTCCCGTCCTTCCGCGGTGTCCCCGCTCCGCTCGGCTCCCCGAGCCCCGCAAAGGCGCCGAGGCTGCGCTCGGTGCCCCCGGGTGCCATCGCTGAGAGCATCGGCAGCCCCGGTGCCCGGGCAGAGCCCTGAGGGACAGCCCTGGGCCCCGGCCTCCCGCGGGACGTGGAGCCACTGCCCACAGGGCCCCAGCACGTCCGTGCGGCCAATTCCTCGTGCCCTGGACAGCGCAGCGCAAAGCCAGGGCTCTGTAGGACGGGGCCGGGGCTGTGGGCTGGGAGCGTGGCCAAAGCCTCCCGGGGCTCCGGGCACAGCAGGGGCCACAAGGCCGGGGCTGCTCCGTGCCAGTTCCTGTCCGCTGTGCTGTCGGTGGGTCCGGGGGTGGCCCATTGTGACACGGGCTCTTTGTGTGGGGGCCCTTTGTGATGCGAGACATGGTGGTGGCCAGAGATCTTTGTTACATCAGAGACCCCCACCCTGGCTATGAGAGGGGCAGAGCGCTGGGGTGCTCAGTCCCAGGAGAGCTGTGCTCTGAGGAGGAAGCAGCTGCCGGGATCCATCTCATTAGACAGAGAAAAAGAACACATTGTAGACATTATGGACAAGGAGAGAAGAAACACCAACTCCCAACCCACCCGGGGCCAACTGCTGAGCCTGCGGAGGAAGCAAAGAGTGAGCGATGAGGTAGGAAAGGGACGCCGGTGGATGGAAAGGGCCAGGACCTTTGCTCTGTCAAAGGAGTCGTCTCCATCCCATGCTGCCTCCTCCTCCTCCTCCTCCTGCTCCCTGCACGTGCCCACCAAGCTGTCTCCACTGCCCCTCGGGCAGCCAAAGGTGGGACCCAGAGAGCTCCAAGAGCTCAAGGTCCCACAGTGGAGCTCAGGGAGCTGCAGGCAGCACCACAGGGCAGACGGAGCCAGGCCCTGTCCCTCCATGGGGACAGGCTGCCACTGCTGCCACCTCTGCCATGTCTGGCAAGGCTGGCACCGCTGACACCACTGCCCCAGTGCCCGGTGAGCCCCAGGGACACCRAGAGCCGGGGCACAGCGCTGMGGAGAGCGGGGGWGAAGRGGCCAGAGCCCCAACACCCCTGTCCTTGGCGGCCAYACGCCCCCGTGCCCAGGGTGTCCTTGTCCCCGCTCASGGTGGCCCAGGAGGGGCTGCCACCTGTGCTGCCCATCCCCTTGGGGACTCCAGCCATGGGGCACAGCCACGCAGGCACAGCACCAGAGGCCCAATGGGAAAATAACATTGAGCTGTCCTCAGTAAAAGAGGCCATCGAGGCCATTTCAGGGGACAGCAGCAGTGACGTGGAGCTCTCCAGAGGGCTCCACAAGTGTTATAAGGAGCTGTCCCAGGGTGAAGACACCCTCCACACAGAACTGTCCCATGGGGATCATGAGGATGAAGTTTCCCCAGAAGACGGCAAACATGACACAGCACTGTCTTTTGGGGAAGATTATAACATCCAGGACATGACCCCATGGGAAGGAGCTGACAAGAAAAAGCTCTTCCATTGGGAAGAATGCAAGGACAAAGAGCTCTCCCAATGGGAACACAACRAGGATGAGGAAGAGCTGATGAGGTGGGCCCTCCTTGGTGGCATGGACAGTGATCAAAGCTCATCACYCAAACTGCCAGAGCTGCAGCGAGTGTCGGGGCATCAGAAGGTGCTGGAAGCCAATTTCCCCAATGACTATTGGGCTGAGGATGAGGAAGAGGACAAAACCAACAGAAACAATGAACCCTCCAAATTGGAATGGTGCAAGGGGAAGGTGGAGGCTCGATGGGAAGACTGTTTGGACTCCATGTCATCTCTTGGTTTCAACATTGGTGACACTTTGCTTTCCAAAGGAGTCCAAGAGCCAGCCCTAGGGGAGGAAACCATCCAGGAGATTTGCTGGATGATGAGAATGCCCTGGAGGGACCCAGTTGGGCCTATCCCAGCACCCCTCCTTCCTCATGGAGTGACACGGATGCCCAGCTGGATGCCCTGGTCAGAGCTGCTGAGCAGGAGAGCCTCTTGCTGCTGAGGTGGCAGAGGCAGCCAATTCTGCAGCCTTYGGAGATCTGGTGACAGAGRCTCAGAGCCAGATCTGCARGAAATGTTCCTCACACTTCAGGYGGGTGCTGCARGGGCTGTTCCRCTGTCCCTTCTTGCTGGCACAGCCRGACGAGTGGAGCAGACAGGGCAGTGWCAGCAGCGATTGCTCCCAGAGGCTCCCTCCCTGCGGGACTACTGCACCTACGGGGCTGCCAACACCAGTGGGAGCTGGGGGCAACAAACAGGAATAGGAACAAAATGATGCAGGYAAATAAGATGAGAAAGACGGTGAAGACAATGAAGATGAAGGAGACAAAGAAGAACACTAGGAAGAAGAGGAAGAATAATTTTAAAATACATAGAAGAAGAAGAATTCTAAAAATGTGTAGAAGTAGAAGTAGAAGTAGAAGTAGAAGTACAAGTACAAGTACAAGTACAAGTACAAGTAGAGTTACAGGAATAAGAATAGGAGTAAGAATTCAAAATTCCAGGAGTAAGAATTAAAAATACATAGAAGAAGAGTAAAAAGAAGAATAATAAGAATTCGTAATTAAAAATACATTTTTATTGTATTGCATTGTAAATAAGAGTARTAAGAGTAAGAATTTGAATTAAAAAATACATATCAGAAGAAAAAAAGAACAGGAGATAGAAGAAGGAGACTAAGAAGAATACTTCCACTCACTTGCAAAAGACCTGCCCCAAAGGGAGGAGGSCAAAGAGCTGTCCCAAGGGGGAGATGACCTTAAGAAAAAGGAGTCCCAATGGGAAAATGGCAATGAGCTGTCCCAAGGGGAAAACAGCAGTGAGCAGGAGCTGTCCCAAGTGACAGAAAACATCGAGCTCTTTCAAGGGGATGTGTCCCCAGTGAAGATGACACAACTCTCCCAAGGGGATAACAAGGTTTATAAGGAGAAGTCCCTGGGTGAAGACACCCACAAAGAAGAGCTGTCCCAAAGGGAGAGTGACAGTGACAAAGAGCTGTCCCATGGGGATAACAATGAGGATGAGAAACTTTCCCCACAAGACAGCTCTGTGTCATGTTTGCTGTCTTGTGGGGAAAACTATAATGTCCGGAACATGTCCCCATGGGAAGAACATGACAACAAACAGCTCTCCCATTGGGAAGAGCATGAGGACAAAGAGCTCTCCCAATGGGAACAAGGAGCTGATGAGGAGGGCTCTGCTCAGTGGCATGGACAGAGATCGAAGCTCTTTGCCCAAACAGCCAGAGCTGCAGCGAATGTCGGGCCATCAGAAGGTGCTGGAGTGGCTGGAAGCCAATTTCCCCAMCAATTATGGAGCTGAGAAGGAGGCAGAGGACAAAGATGACACCTACCAAGGACTGTCCCAAGAGAAATGRGGCAATGACCAGCCAAGAGCCYGGTGGCAAGGCTGATTGGACTCCATGTCATCTCTTGGTTTCAGTGACAATTTGCTTTCCAAAGGKAAGCAGAGTGGAGTCCAAGARCCGGCCCAAGGGGAAGATCCATCCAGGAGAACATCTGGAACAAACCCTTGGGCCTGGTGGATGATAAGCATCCCCCAGAGGGACCCAGTTGGGCCTATCCCGGTGCCTCTCCCGCCCCATGGAGTCACATGGATGCCCAGCCAGCTGCTCCTGTCCAGGAGCCTGAGCAGGAGGAGCCGCCCAAGCCTCTCGCTGCCGTGGTGGCAGAGGCAGAGGACTCTGCAGCCTTTGGAGATCCGGAGACACTGAGCCAGGTCTCCCAGAAACATCCCTCCCGCTCCAGGCGGGCGCTGCGGGCTCTGCGGAGCCGTTCCACTGTCCATGTCTGGTGGTGCAGCTGGAGGAGCAGCGCCCGCGCCAGGCTGAGCCTGCAGGTAGAGGCAGAGCAGCACCTGGGCAGGACAAACATCCCAGCTGCGCTTCCTGGAGATCAGCACAGCCCAGAGCAGCGAGTGCAGGAATCGGGCCAAGCACTGGCCATGGACTGCACGGGGGATCAAGAGCACCAAAGAGCCCCAGAGCCGCCGGCCCTTTTCCAGAAGRGTCTGAAAGAACCAATTTGCACCACTCTCTGGGTGGGGAACCCAGTCCATAATAGGGTACCCCCACCATCACCATGGACATCCCAACAGCTGGGTTGTT
>NW_026623855.1:148365-155559 GCF_030028575.1 Malurus melanocephalus | reverse complement strand
ATCCCCTCATCTGGAACCACACTGGAACCAGGAGTGACATCCCATCATCTGGAACCACATTGGAAAACAGGGAGTGATGATCTCTTTTTCCCTCTCTTTTCCTTCCTCTCTGTCTCACTCTCCCCTCTCCCTCTCTCCCTYCTCTTTAATTCATCTCTTCCTTTGTCCCTTCTCTTTCCCCTTATCCCAAACTCACTGCCATGTGTTTTTATTGCAGGTCAGGGACTAAAGTAGCAGTTGTGTAGTAATAAATAAAATTAAYGAAATAGTAATTATTAATAAAAATAAAAGGAAGTGTTTAACAGAAATTTCTGGGGGTTTTGTGAATGCTCTGGCTTTTATCATTCCTTTTGCCGCTGAGCATTTGCAGTTCTTTGGTGCTTCCTTTCCCTGATGGGTGATCACAACATGATAATAAAAGGTGCTGCTTTTCCCAATTGTGCTTGTTTGTGCCTGGTCCCCCTCGGGGGCAAGGTGGGTGCTGGCAGCACAAATAATCAGGGAATCCTGGAATATACTGAGCAGGAAGGGACCCCCAGGGTCACCCGGTGCCACCCCTGTCCCTATCCAGCCCCCCCAGCAATCCCAGCCTGTGCATCCCTGGCAGCGCTGTCCAAACGCTCCTGGAGCTCTGGCAGCCTCGGGGCCGTGCCCGTTCCCTGGGGAGCCTGGGCAGTGCCAGCACCCTCTGGGGACAGAAGAACCTTTCCCTGCTCTCCAGCCTSAGCCTGCCCTGGCCCAGCTCYAGCCGCCCCCTGGGGMTGTCCCTGTTCACCAGAGAGAAGGAAAGACTGGGAACATTGCAGCTTGCCAGATGTTAGCCAGAGGAATCCAGAGTCTATCCTGGATGGATTTGGCTGTCCAAGATGATGGAGTAGGAAGTACTGGAGAACACAGCCAAAGTTCTCACATGCTTTGTACCTCTGGCAATGCTTGCATTGAATTTGTAAAGGTGAAACGGGCTGTAATGAAGGAGGGGGCATATTTCCAGTGTGTGCTGGACAGTAAAATAACCTTTATTTATACATTTTCAGCTGTGCAGTGTGAGAAAGAGCAGGTCTAYGTGTGCAGGTTTGACTGGAGCATTTCTGCAGAGCTGGACACCTCACGAGTTGTGCTTTGTCTCTGAGATCCTTCCCCTGGCAGGGGATAGAAAGCTGCTCTTGCCTGGGATCTGAGAGAGGAGCTCAGCTCTGTGACACACTGTAGCTGGGGTTTTCCCTAGTGTTGAATTCTATTTCCATGGTCAGGGGCCGTTGGGAGGAGCTRTTTGTGGTGTTACTGAAGGGAGATGGAGAGAGAGGAGGAGGATCCCCGGTGCTGAGGGTGTGGGGGGGGCTTGAAAGGTGGGAGGCACTGAGGGGATGCCGCTGGGGATGCTCTGTGGGGAGTGGAGGATCACAGGGGACAGGGCAGCTGCAGCTCTGGCTGCCTCTTTCACTCTCTYATTCTTGCCTGTAGGAGATCAGAAATAATTTGGAACTGAAGCAGGAACTGGAGGAAGATCCTTCTGGAGGACTCCTTAGCCTCTTGTGTGGACAAGCAGCAGGGTCTGACACGGTAAGGGAAAATAATTCCAGCGAGGCATCCCTCTCCACAATGTTTCTTCCAGGACCAACTGTCCTTCCAGCTCTCCTTTCCTCCAGCACGTTCTATCCCTCTCTTCAGCCTTCCCTCCTGCACCAACTGGCTCACAAATTTCCTCTCTCCCAGCTCGCTTTTGCTTGGCTTTGCAAAAAACATCCTTAGTGTCCTCTTTGGAAGGTGGAATGGAAAAGTGACTTTTTCCCAAAGGGCTGGAGGTGCTGCTCGTTTTGACTTTCTTCCCAGTTCGGAACTTTAATTCATTCTGCTTTAGAAAACTTAATGGAATTCTGAGACTATTGGCGGTATGTGTGTGTGTAACTGCTTTTAAACTCACTTTCCTTTTTATTGATAACTGTTGCACCAYATTGGAGCCTTGCAGAGAACTTTGGTGCCTTTTTAAGAGACAGAGCAGCTGTAACTCACTATCTTCACATTTACAGCCTCTTCCAGCAATTATTTGTCAGGCAGTGACAAAAGCAAGGACAAAGCCTGACACTCTGGATTGTTATCCAGCATAAAGACTAAGAAAAGTCTTATGCAAAGAAATCAGACCGTCCCTGGTAGAGCATTAAGCRCGTCCTCTGTGTTTGTACACCTAGAGCACAACAGCTAAAATTTAAAATCAAATAACTCACAAAATTCTGTAGTTCCCAGGGCTGGGCTGTGAGAATTCCTGACATTGTACTTGGGCAATTCAAGAATCATGGAACAGAGAGAGTGAAATTCAATTTTGCAGTGGTTAAGGTGGTGAATCCTGTCTCATACYAAGCATGATTCTTGATGTATCACAGTTCTGTGAACGTCTTGCCAGGAATGTTATGCCTCAGTGTCACCATTTAGCTCCCATTTGCCTTTGGAAACTGTGCAATGAATTAAACCCTGGTGGTTGTGATTCCTCAGGAGAATGCAGCAGAACTTGCTGGTGTCTGTGGTATCTTTAATTTATGACCTCTCTCCTGGGGAAGGACTGGCTGCTCCATTAGCACCTCCCTTAAAGGTCATGTTTTGGGGTAGATTTTTTCTCTGACATTTGTCCACATTTGGCACATACGGAGACATTAAATTTGCAGATGTGACCTATGGTAGCATTTCTGAAATAAATCCAAACTAATCTTCCAAGAAATATGGCTGAGGAGCTGCTTGAAATGTCAGTGTGCCAGTGAGATGAACAGCTGTCTTTTTATTGAATGTGCTGCTCTGCTGAAGCGTCCTCTTAGCAATTGCCAGAGTAGAAAGTCTGTCYTGAAATCTGCCTTTGCCATTTACTGCCAACAGTGTTTGCACTCTTAAAAGCTTCTAGACTGACCACAGCACTCAGACTGAAATATATTTAYAAAATATGAAAAGGAGTTGGACAACTACTTCTTTTTTAATATTTATTCATTATATAGTTATTCATTACTTAGTTCTGTGTTCTACATTTGATTATTATTTTTATTGTATATTTATATTYRTATATAAATAAATACATATACAACATACAAAATATATAAAACCATAGTTTTAGAGTATTTGTATGACACTTTTAGTTCTGTCCTGTATAATTTTGCAAAGGACCCAATGAGACCTACTCAAGGCAAGATTATTTCATGCCTGTGGGTGCTTAAGAGATGAATATTGACTGTACTGTAACAAGTGGGAAAATTCCCAGTGGATTTGTTGACACTATTTAAAGCAGATGTGACCAATGTGTCCATCTAGTAGCATTGCTGGTACCACCACCATGACCCATGGCCTACAAGCACCTTTCTGACACCAACTGGGTCAATATTACTTATAAATGGCAGCAGTGAGATGTGATTCCTGCTGGTTTTGGTTTTGCTCCTCTTGGCCTGGGTCTGTGGTCAGAGGTGCTCCAAGGGCTGCCTTTGCTTCCCAGGGGCCATGGCTGAGCGGGTGCTGGTGATCGGCAGTGGAGGCAGAGAGCACGCCCTGGCCTGGAAGCTGGCCCAGTCCCCCCACGTGAAACAYGTGTTTGTGGCTCCAGGAAATGCAGGGACAGCTGACAATGGAAAAATCTCCAATTCAGGTAAAAAGGTGGGGAGTAAAGTCCTGGGCTAAGCAATTGGTGCTGCAGCAGTGACCAATTCCAGTGAAACTTAACCCAGGAAGAGAGGGCTCAAAGTTCACAGTTCTGAATAGAAACATCTCTATGTCTGCCCAGGTTGCTAAATTTAGTTGCATCATGCCCTGGCTTTCAGTAAATCTTTATTCAGATGTTGAAATTGAGTTCCTTTCTGAACTTACAGTCTTATTTTTCAAAGTTGTTATTGTTATGATAAGCAGCTCTTAAAAATATACCTTGATTACACTTAGCAAATAAAATAGATTTAATTAGTTAGCCRATGTGTATTAAAAGCAGCAGTGCAAATTGGAGTTGTTCCTGTTCMTTTTGGACTCTGCTGTTATTACGCTGATAATAATACTGAACTTCCCCCTTCGTGGGCTGTTCCRTGATTTTATTCACACTCTTAGGGAGAGGGAAAAAAGACATTCTCATCTCCTTTCTCTTATTTAGGCTTTACAGTCATCATTTAATTATTTTTTTCTGTTTCAGCTGTATTGGTGAGCAATCACACTATTGTTATCCAGTTCTGCAAAGATCATAACATTGGGCTTGTCTTAGTTGGCCCAGAAGCTCTTTTGGCAGCTGGTAAGTTAATAAAGTAATTAAATAAACTGAAGTTGATAGAAAAATATATATAAATAACATAATAATATAATAGAATATACAAATATAATATATAAAATCATATAATTAGTTTGACAGAAAAAATCAGCACCTTGAATTCTGCTTTAAAATGGAGGCGGGGGGTAACTGTGATCCAGGTTGGGAATGTACAGAGCTAAAGAGTCTCAAAACTACAGGCTGAGACAGGCCACTGGATATTGCCAACCTCATTTTAGACCTGAACACGTTATCTGGGACAAAGGGAAGTGTCACAAAGGGATGGTGGGAATTTCCTTTTGTCCATGCTCGGTGTCCCCAAGGAGCCCCCTTGGTGCTCATGCTGTTTGTGTGGCTCAGGGATTGTGGATGACCTGAGGGCAGCGGGAGTTCGGTGCTTGGGGCCCTGCRCCAAGGCAGCCCAGCTGGCCTCCAACAGCAGCTCCAGCAAAGCCTTCCTGGAGCGCCACGGGATCCCCACGGCACGCTGGAGAGCCTTCCACGAGCCRCAGGAAGCCTGCAGGTTCATCAGCAGGTACATGGGATGGCACAGGGATTCCTCTGCCCCACTGCTGAGCACGGGCCTTCACCTGGGCCTTGGGGACTTCTCAGCTGTAGTTCTGCTCAAGCAGCTGCTGAATTAATGAGGTCTGTAATTAGAGACTGCTGATGAAGGTGCAAGTGTGGAGCTGTTGGAGCTCCTCTGCTCCAGAGCCAGGRTRGGAGASCTGGGAATGTCCTGCCTGGAGAAGGGARGGMTCCAGAGAGAGCTCAGAGCCCCTRCTAGGRYCTGAAKGGACTCCAGGAGAGCTGGAGAGCGACTGGGGACAAGGACTGCAGGGACAGGAGCCAGGGAATGGCTTCCYAGTGCCAGAGGGGAGGGCCAGATGGGACATTGGGCAGGAATTGTKMCCTGGGAGGGTGGGCAGGCCCTGGCACAGGRTGCSYAGAGAAGCTGTGGCTGCCCCTGGATCCCTTTGAGTGCCCAAGGCCAGGCTGGACAYTGGGGCTGGGAGCARCCTGGGACAGTGGGAGGTGGAAGGTGCCTCTTTATCCTTATAGGAATCATAGTGTGGAAAGGAGAGTGAGGGGTTCTTTCAGGGAACAGGAAGTTCGTGTGCAGAATCAGCCTTCAACAAACATTTTATTTGGTTGCTCATAAGCCAGAGGGTGACTGGGGAAAGTTAAAACACATTCATTGACATGGGGTCGCTTTGTCCTTTTTTTGCTTTTAGATTTCATTTGTGTTTCAGAGTAAGTGGGGGAACACTGGAGGTGCAGTGTGGTACGATTTAACAGATCCTTTATGTGCCAGACCTGACTCAGCCAAACCCTACAACCCTGAGCAGAATTCGCTGAGTGTTTAATGGGATTATGACCTGTAGTCTGGTTCTGTAAACCCATAAATCACCAAGGAGTTGAGCTTTCCAAGMCTATGACAGGAATAAAATACTAGCCTGGGAAGAAACTGGGAGGTGTTTAAAAAGGTCAGTGACCTGTCCAAGGGTATACACTGAGTTGGGCTCAGAACCAACAGCAGAATTCACAGATTTCTGGTTCCCACAGGGCTCCGAGTCTATTGCCTCAGGGACAGGATGGGCTAAMAGGCAATGTGTTTTCCTGATGTGTTATTCTTCAATCCCTTGGGGGGAAAAGAGAGACCATGGGAGGCATTTGGGATCAAACAGATGATTTCCCTGGATTTCCTGGCTGCAGYAGAGATACCTGACCCCCTCTCTGCTTTCCTTAAAGCTCAGACTTCCCTGCACGAGTGGTGCGGGCRCGGGGTCCAGCAGCCAGGAAAGAAGTGACCATTGCAGCCAGCAAGGAGGAGGCCTGCAGAGCCGTCCAGGAGATTATGCAGGTGCATAAATCCTTCATTCATCCTTGGCAGTGCAAGTCTTGGTGTTCTGTACTCTGGGGGGTCGAAATTCCAGCTACAAGAGGCAAGTAATTTTGGGAGAAACTTCTTCACTGGACTCAGGGATTTCCCTGGGTCTCCTCACATTCCTCCTGTGTGCCCCAAGCAGAGCCTGGAGATTATGTGATGGAACTCTTGTTCCAGCCTCGAGTCCCACTGCCCTGCCCCTTCAAGGGGCAAAAGAAATTTTAATTTTACCTTGTCTCCCAGGCCTGATAAGGAGTATTTCAGTGTTGCYCTCTTGTGTCCAAATGAAATTCCATTGGCTTTCCCCACTGGCATTCAAGCAAGCTGGGACTTCTCACATACATTGTTTTTTTGGTTAAAAAAGAATGAAGAGAGGGTTTAGGCTAAGTGGCCACTTGTTTTGTTTTGTTTTTATAGGACAGAATGTTTGGAGAGATGGTTGTTATTGAAGAACTGCTTCAAGGGGAAGAACTTTCTGTATGTGATTGATGGTGTGATGTTGTGCTTTTACTGTTTGTCATTAATGCTGTGCTCCTGCAGACACACCCAGCTTTATTGGCTCAAATTTCAAATGGTTTTTTGTTTTATTTGCACTTTGAAAAATATAAATGTATTGCAT
Source organism: Malurus melanocephalus (assembly GCF_030028575.1). Lineage (NCBI taxonomy): Eukaryota > Metazoa > Chordata > Aves > Passeriformes > Maluridae > Malurus > Malurus melanocephalus. The sequence continues at coordinate 148,797 of NW_026623855.1, read as the reverse complement.
ATATATAACATTCAATCCAAGCCCTGTGTCATGCTAATCAAGGCATGTTTTCAGGAGATTTTTCTGCTCCATTAACCATGGCATTGCATTTATAGTGGGGGGAAAATGATTCTTCTTTTCCTCAAAATGACCCAAACCACGTTTTTACRGACTTTGCCTTGGTAATTCTTGTTACATCAATAACTTTGTGCTGATATTTGGTGACTGTTTTAGACTATTMATATGCCAGAGGACAGGTATGTGTCCATGTGACTGACAGGTGACATTCATAGAAAGGCAATTGTAACAAAAGCCACCATTTCTCTCAGTTATTTAAAAAAGAGATAGAAACAATGAATCCTTCAGGTCCATGGGCTTGTAGCAGAATAAATGGATCCTATTGGATTCTGAAAAATTCTTTACTCAGAGCATGGGGAGGCCCTGGCACAGGGT
>NW_026623855.1:144719-147795 GCF_030028575.1 Malurus melanocephalus | reverse complement strand
CGTTGTGACCATTTCTGACTGTGTCTCTCCCCTCAGTGCTCCTGTTTTACCGACGGTGTCACCGTGGCTTCCATGCCCCCGGCTCAGCCCCACAAGCGGCTKCTGGAGGGGGACCAGGGCCCCCCCACTGCAGGGATGGGAGCCTATTGCCCCGTGCCTCAGGTAGGGCCCCTGCTCCTCCCCAGCCTCTGCTCAGCACAGGCCCTTTGGGGCCCGGCTGCTTCCCATCCCAGTGTATTCTGGAGCGCATTCCAGGGCTCAGGCCTTCACAGTCATTCTTTGAGGTTTCGTCAGCCACCGCTCTGTGGAGCCACCTCTCTTTTACCTCTTTCATTATTCCTAAACTTGGTGTTTCTTTGCTCCCATTAGCATCACAGCAAAAATCCCTGCAGAATTCCCTGTCCTGTGCCTGGCATCTTTGTGCCCTGAACACAACCTGGGAGTTCTCACAGCACTGCTCTAAATGAGCTGCTCCAGCACGTTAGCAGAGTGGGTTTGCCCAAGCACACAAACCCTCTGACTGTGTTCAGCCTCCTGAAGAACCACCCAAAGCACCTCGGGAGGCAGAGCAGTGAATTCCCGTCCTCAGGCAGCAGCACCCCGAGGGAAGRAACAAGGCTTGCAGTGGGGCAGCAGCAAACAGCTCAGGCATCTCCTCAGCCCAGACCTTCCAGCAAGGCCAGCAGGTGCCATYGCTGCCTCAGTGAGTTTGGTTTGCTTGTCAGGTTCCAGAAGCTCTTCTCGAGCAGATCAGGGATGCAATCCTGCGGCACATCGTGGACAGCCTGAGACAAGAAGGAGCAGCCTATGCAGGTGAGTGAGCACCTGACAACCAAGGGAAACCCCTGTCCAGGTCAGTTCCATTTTCAGAGGCTGCTGAGGAATTCCAAATGCTATTTCTTTAAAAAAAAAAAACAGCACCAGCTCATTTTGGTTCACAGCTCTTTGTTTGGGAGAGAGCTTTGGTCTTTTCTCCTTGAAGGACCATGATTTGATGAAATATTTTTAATTAAAACAGATTTATTTGCAGTTCAGGGAATAACAGATACTCCAGTCCTGCTATACTGYTCACTCCTATGTACAGTAGTGTCCATTTTCTTCAGATCTTTATCCAGAAGCCGTTTTGGAAGAGGCAGCTGGTGCTCAAGGGTGTCGATGCCAAGGGCACTGAAGAGATCTCAGACCTCTAAAGAGTTGGGCTCCCACCCACATCTTTCATTTCTGCTGTTTGGGGGCTTTTTTACAATGCCTGAGTAAGAGTGGAGTGGGAGTTGTGTAAGTGTGGAGTWGGGTGCATGATGCCAGAGAACCTTTGCTTTGTGGGGTTTACAGTGTGGTGCCAGGTTCCTCAGTGGCTGCCTGTCCCTTTGGTGGATATTGAGGAATTATTGTCACTTATATCTGAATGACTGCAGAACCCTTTTCCTAATTCCTTCTGATTTGCACAACTGAATCCCACACTCCAAAATGTTCTGTTTKGTTTAAAGGCAGCCTCGAAAGAAAGAAGGAAATGTTGAAGTTCATTTTCTTGGCTGTGTTTGTGTCCAGGTGTGCTGCAAACAGGTTTGATGCTGACCAAAGAGGGAGTGAAGGTTTTAAACTTTAAATGCCAGTTTGGGGATCCCCAGTGTCAGGTGAGTGGAACATACTGGAAAATTAAAAATGCTTCATTCTTTCATCTCTTATTGTTGTATCTTTCTAGGGAAAGATCTGAATGTGAACATCTTAGACAATGTTTGAGGTAACTTGGAATTTTGGCTCGTCAGCTCCAGTGAATTATTAGTTAAAGGCTTTTAGTTGAAACACTGTTCCTCAGATTTTGTTTTTCTGTATAGAACCAGAATGGGAGGGGCCTGAATTCAAGTTCCTTCTACATAAACTCACACCTTGTGTTTCTAAATTTAGGACTGGTGCCAAAAGATGCTGCAACTGGAATGTTCACCCAGAGTTTCCAAATCTCCTCGTCTGGATCATACCGATTTCATTCCATCAGCTGAATTTTCCCTTAAGTGAATTGCAGCAAGCCAGCAAAATAAAAATTAACTTCTATCCTTTCTATAGGTAATTCTCCCTCTGCTTAAAAATGATTTTTATGAAGTGATTCAAGCAGCAATTGATGGCAAACTCTGCAGCTTCATGCCAGCCTGGTCAGAGGACAGAACTGCTGTGTGTGTGGTGATGGCCAGCCCGGGATACCCAGGAGACTCTGACAAAGGCATGGAGGTAACAGGTAACTCTGGGAGGTTGTTAATTCTTTAATTAGAGAAATCAGCAGGTTTGAATTTACCTCTGCTTTTAGAGGTCTGCACAGCTTCCTTGGATCCCCCTCTGAGCCTGCCTTCCTGCCTTGCTCCTGTCCTTGGAGAAGGAATGCTCCTCACTAAGGTCTCTTACGTGCAGCGTTCAATCTGCTCTCAGCTGCTGCTGAGACCAAGAGGTGATGGGGAAGGACAGAATTCTGTCACCCTGCCACAGCTGTGCCCTGGCCACGTGCACAGGCGATGGGAGGCAGAGCTGGCAGCGCTTGCCCGCGCTTTCCTGCCTGGGGTCCCTCGCCCGGAGCCCCAGGGAAGTCAGCCAATGCCCGAGGGAGGAGGCCGAGACCCGAGAGCTGTGAAACAGGAGCGGTGCAGCCTCCTCCCGCTGCCTCGGGATCGCCAGAGGGTGGCACCTTCTTCACAGGGCTCCCGGCTCTGAGGAAGGGCATTGAGATATTCAATATTCATACCGGTATTCAGTATTAACTGAGGTATTAGATCTATACATTCAGTAACCATTTAGATATTCTATATTATTTATATTTTTATATAGGYATTCAATATTCATACGGATATTAGAAATATATATTCAATGTTAATCTAGATATTTGATATAGATATGAAATATTGGCATAGGTATCCAATATACACATAGATGTTAGATACAGATATTCTATATTCATGTGGATAATTGATAGAGACATACAATATTCATCTAGATGTTAGATACAGATACTCAATATCCGTAGAGATATTCAATATTCTTACAGGACGTCAATATCCATTTAGATATCAATGTCCATTTGGGTATTGGATAT
>NW_026623855.1:138100-142940 GCF_030028575.1 Malurus melanocephalus | reverse complement strand
AGAGAAGCTGTGGCTGCCCCTGGATCCCTTTGAGTGCCCAAGGCCAGGCTGGACATTGGGGCTGGGAGCAGCCTGGGACAGTGGGAGGTGTCCCTGCCATGGCAGGGGTGGCACTGGATGGGCTTTAAGGTCCCACCCAGCCCAAACCATTCTGGGATTCCATGATGCTTTACTGGATGGCTCAGAAGAGATTCCAGGGCTCAGTGCAGAGGGATGCCCTTCACTGCTTATGCTGTTTCTCAGAAGAAAGCAAAGGTGAAAACTTCTCTTGTTCTCCCTTGACTGAGTAAAGGACTTCAATCTTCAGTGTTTTGTCCACAGAAGGGAACGGAGCTGGGAAGGGGCTGGAAAACATCCTGGGAGGAGTGGCTGAGGGAGCTGGGAGAGCTCAGTCTGGAGCAGAGGAGGTTCAGACGGGATCTCATTGCTCTGCACAACTCCCTGACAGGAGGAGGCAGGGAAAGGATGAGAGGAAATGGCCTCAAATTGCGCCAGGGGAGGGTCAGATTGAAGAAACAATTATTCCCTGTCAGAGTAGTCAGGCCTTGGAATGAGCTGCCCGGGGAGGGGTGGAGTCCCTGTSTCTGGGAGTGTCCCAGCGATATCTGGTTGTGGCCCTTGGGGACAGGGTTGGGGGTGATGCTGGTGCTGCTGGGGTAGCACTGGATGATCCTGAAGGGCTCTTCCCACCTTCACCCTGTGGTTCTGTCAACAGAGAATGGGATTCCAAATCCTCAGAGAATTGCCTTTGCTTTTGCAGGGCTCCTGCAAGCCAAGGAGCTGGGGCTGCAGGTGTTCCATGGGGGCACAGCGCTGAAGGATGGCAGGGTGGTGACAAATGGTGGCAGGGTCTTGTCCGTCACTGCCGTCAAGCAAGATCTGATTGAAGCCCTGGGAGAGGCCAACAGGGGCGTGGCCACCATCCACTTCCAGGGRGCTACCTTCAGGAGGGACATCGGGCAGCGGGGCCTGCGGCTGCTCCAACAGCCCCTGTACGTGAGCCCTGGCAGGGCAGACCAGCCCAGATGTTCCCTCCTGCCCCTCACACCTGGGCCATCTCTGATGGGCCCTGCAGAAAGGGTCACTGCTGCTGCCAGCRCCTCCTTCCCTCTCCACAGGGCCCTGATGTACAAGGACAGACACGTGGCAGCTGTGACCAGGGACATTTGGAGTATGCCACAAACATCAGCTGTGACAGGCACCAGGGCAGGTAGGAYTGGGAAGAATCTGGTAATTCCCTCRGTATCTTAGKTCTTTTCTCCCAGGGAGGTGGGCAGTGCACTCATGGCATTGAAACTGAGCTTGGGAACCTGGGCTGGGATCAGCACAATGACAGAAAACTAATTTATTTCTTGTGACTCTTCTTATGATTAATTAACAAATGCATGCCTTGCCATGAGGTGATTGTGTTTCTTCACAGTGCAGAATGGAGAAAAAAAAAAGAATAGAAATAACAGAAATTAAAAAAAAATTAGTAATAAAAGCCCTGGAACAAAGGAGGCTCCAGGGGGACCCTGTGGCTCTGCACAACTCCCTGACGGGAGGGGGCAGCCAGGGGGGTCGGGCTCTGCTCCCAGGGAACAGGGACAGGAGGAGAGGGAACGGCCTCAGGCTGGGCCAGGGGAGGCTCAGGGTGGACACCAGGAGGAATTTGCCCATGGAAAGGGTGCTCAGGCCTTGGCAGGGGCTGCCCAGGGAGCTTTGGAGTCCCCATCCCTGGAGGTGTCCCAGGAAGGGCTGGAGGTGGCACTGAGTGCTCTGGGCTGTGGACAAGGTGGGCATCGGGCACAGCTGGCACTCCATGGGCTGGGAGGGCTTTTCCAGCTTTAGGGATTCTGGGATAATTTGCAGTTCTTGTCTCGGTGAGAGTTTTGGGGTTTGTTATTTCCCGTCAATCTGTTCCGTGCCATGTTTGTTCTTGGCAGGAGGCCGCTCAGAAGGAGGAGGCTTTGCTGCTTTCTTTGACCTGAAGGCGTCTGGGTACGATGATCCCATCCTGGTGTCTCAGACCAAGGGACTGGGACCCAAACTGCAGGTGAGCGGCAGCAAAGCCGATGTCACCTGACAGGGCTGTTTTAGTGGCCCAGCCAGTCCCTCCATCTGTGAGCACCTCCTGAGCTCCACAGACACCACTGAGTCCACTGCAGTGAGCACCTCAGCTTTGTAAATGGCCATTTGAGCAAGGGCTGGGCACATTCTGTTGAGAATGTGGATATTTTGTGATGAAGTGATAAGGAACCAAGAATTCAGTAGAACGCTTGAGCATTAAGAGCCAGAAATTTTGCCATAAAATAGAGGTCCATTGGCTTTGAGAAAGATCTGTTTGTAGGAGCCCAGGGATGTGCTGAAATGGGAACTGGCAGATTCAGCCTGACAAACTGTGGGTGGAGAGGGAGCACAGGTACCTCTGTCAGAGCACTGGGGAAAGGAAGGATGGAGGAAATAAGCATTAAACAAGAACAAAAGCCAAGAGAGAAAGAATTTTAATTATCTGAGAACACACTGGATAAATCGAGTGATATATTTATGCACTGAATCAGGATAAGCTGACCCAGGGATTTATTTCTATATTAAATCAGGAGGTTTTCAGCCACCAGGAGAGGGGAGATCTGAGTCTCCTTTCACTGTCAAGCACAGCAAAGTCACTTATTTCAAAGTGGTGTTCCTACTTTAGTGCCAGGATAATAAACAGCAGGAGACTGAGTGGAACCATCCCAAAGGTCTCTTGCAGCCTTACATCCTTGGACAGCCTTAAGCATGACAAAGGGATTGGTGCTGGCCCTTGTGAGCCTTTGTTCCAACTGCTGGGCACAGAGACATTCCCAACTGTGTTTCCACAGACTGTTCCCAAGGTTCTTCCTTGGCCAAGGGACAGTTGGCTGATGCCTGCCCGGATTGTTCTGGGCATGGTGGGAGGGAGGTGCTGTCATGCAGCAAAGGCCATGGGATGCTGGTTTGCACAGCACTCCAAAATCCAGCAGCCAGGGCTTATCCAAGGCCAGGCTGGGTTGGGTGCTGCTCCCTCACCATTTGGAATGCAGTGATATTTATCCACCTTCTCCCCTTGCCCATCCCTCTGGCCTGGGCTTTTCTGCACAGGTGGAACTGTCAGTAAAAGGCACCTTCTTGAAAATTTGTCCATTGAAAATCTTAAAGGTCTTTTGCACAGTAAATAATTTTATAATTCCATGATCCCTGTGCAATCTTTGTCCCATTGCAGCCCCATGAGCTGAGTAGGATGCTCTGGGGTGTCCCTGAGAGCTGGAAATGTCAGCACTTTATGGGAGCCACAACATCTGACCCAGGTTTGATTACCTGTGAAATACACACATCTTGAGGACTTATAAAATCAAACAGCAGCATCCCTGAGGGAAATGTTCATGCTTTATCAAACACCTTCCAGAGCCTAAAGGGGCTCCAGGAGAGCTGGAGAGGGACTGGGGACAAGGGCTGCAGGGACAGGAGGCAGGGAATGGCTTCCCAGTGCCAGGGGGCAGGGCCAGATGGGATATGGGGCAGGAATTGTTCCCTGGGAGGGTGGGCAGGCCCTGGCACAGGGTGCCCAGAGAAGCTGTGGCTGCCCCTGGATCCCTTTGAGTGCCCAAGGCCAGGCTGGACATTGGGGTTGGGAGCAGCTTGGGACAGTGGAAGGTGTCCCACTGGGTGGGATTTAGGGTCCCTCACAACCCAACCCATCCCATGATTCTATGGTAATATTCCAAAGAGCAAACAAAACCCTCACCCAAAATTGCACATTCTGTGTAGATGTAGCTGGAATTTGAACTAATGTTCCAAAAGGAAAAAGGAAAATATATTTTTCTACTTTTTTTTTTCCTCTGAAAAAAAATAAGCTGTTTTCTCTTCATTTGAACTAGATAATGTACAAGGTTCTGTCTTCCATCAAAGTCTCACCATGATTCTCTTCAGAGAGAAGAAGGTTGCTGATTTCACTGATTAATGAATAAGTGAGTTTTCCCTGTTTCTCGTTCCCATGTTTTGCAGGTGGCCCAGGTCTGTAAAAGACACGACACCATCGGGCAGGACCTGGTRGCCCTGTGTATCAAYGACCTCCTGGCCCAGGGAGCCGAGCCCCTCTTCTTCCTCAGTCACTTGGCCTGCGGCAAACTCGATGCTGAAGTGWTGGAAACAATCAGAGAAGGAATAGCTGAGGCTTGCAGGAGTGCAGGGTGTGCTTTCCTGGGTATGGACACTCCTCTCCTCTGGGATTTGGGGGCTCTGAGGTTGAATTTATCACTACAGAAATGGACTTGGGAGGCAGAAAATGGCCCAGGAGTTGTTGGTTTCTGTTCGGTGGAAAAGAATTGAGAATTTGGGCTTAAATTCTTCCTTGTCTGTCAAATGGGTCAGCACAGAGAGATGGGTTTTACTGTGTGTGCATTTGGATCCTTGTTCTTCTTTCTTTATCCCTGAGCCAAGGAGAACTGGGAGGCCTCACATTCTTCAGGTATTAAAGTTTTCCTTCTCCTCCCCTACTCAGTCCTAGCAGGGAGGTGCCACTCGAGTACAAGAAATAATAAGCATAAAAACACTGCTTCTTTCATGAAGCTTTGTTTTGTTGGAGACTAGAGGTGAAGTAAGAAACCAAGAAGGATTTTAAAAAGGTATCTGAATGTTCTTAGGCTGCTTGTCCCTGCAGCTCTCCTGGATGTCCTGCTTGCTTTCRGAGGTACCAAAAATTTAAAATGGTCTTTCACAAAGGCCTTGAGCAGAGGGAGGGCAGAGACAGATGGAATATTGGGAGGGAATTCCTGGCTGTGAGGGTGGGCAGGCCCTGGCACAGGGTGCCCAGAGAAGCTGTGGCTGCCCCTGGATCCCTTTG
>NW_026623855.1:134021-136160 GCF_030028575.1 Malurus melanocephalus | reverse complement strand
GGAAAGGGTGCTCAGGCCTTGGCAGGGGCTGCCCAGGGAGCTTTGGAGTCCCCATCCCTGGAGGTGTCCCAGGAAGGGCTGGAGGTGGCACTGAGTGCTCTGGGCTGGGSACAAGGTGGGCATCGGGCACAGCTGGSACTCCATGGGCTGGGAGGGCTTTTCCACCCTCAGGGATTCTGGGATTCTGCAAAAGCAGGAATTGGTTTCTATCAGCTCCTGTAGCACACCACTGTCTCTGCAGATAGTATTTAATAATAAACATTTTGATCACACACAAATTTCAATCATTTCTAGATGCTCTCAGCTGGAAGATCCCTGAAATCTTTTGCTGGCTGTACAAAGAGGGGAATCTCTCTGCAGAGGAGATGGCTCAGACCTTTCCCTGCGGGATCGGGGCTGTCTTGGTGGTGCAGAAGGACCTGGCCCAGCACGTTCTCCAGGACATCCAGAGGCATCAGGAGGCCTGGCTGATTGGGAAGGTGGTTGCCCCTTGTCACACAGGTGAGCAGGTGTCCTCCCTGTGGGACTGAACCAACCCCTGCTCTGCAGTTTGTGCAGTTCACACGATTTCCCTGTTGTTTCACTAATCTGGAGGCTACTGGATGGCTCCAAACCCATCTTGTAGTATCGAACAAATAGCAGTGAGCTCTTGTTTCAGAGCAGCAGCACCTGGATAACCTCTTCCCCCTCCCTGAGGCTTCARGAAATCCCTCTGCTGCCCCAAACATGAGTGGATATTTTACCACACTCGTGGCCATCAGCTCCCCTCCTGTCCAGCCCCTTCCCAGCTCACACAGATCCACTCAAAGGTTGAGGACAGGCCACAGCTTTGTACAGCCATGTGTGCTGGTCACCCTGAACCCTGGTGTGTCACTGGTTGACATCCAGCAGGATGTGAGCCAAAATCCYTCCAGGAACCCAGCAGTTTGGGCAGCCAAAATGTCACCTCAGCTCCATCAGCATCATTTTGCAATGTAAGAGGTATAAAAAATGGGATTAATCCTTGAGAAGGCCWCACCTGGGCCTCTGTGAACAACTCTGTGAGCAGGTAACACCAGAAACCAGCACAGCTCCTGAAATTTGGCTTTTTCAAGCACTGAATCCCTTCGGAGCTCCATCAATGCCAGTATAAATTCATTGCTGCCACAATTTCTTGTGTTGAAACATTGTTAATTAGCTACACAAAGTCAGTTTAGAAGGAAAGGTAAAGCCTAACACTTTGTGTGTTTGGAGCAGGCTCTCACATTGAAGTGGAGAACCTTGCAGAGGCTCTGCAGCTGAGCAGCCCCCAGCAGCTGCTGAGCAACACCACTGCCCAGAGCCAGCCCCAGCCCAGAAAGAGAAAGGTGAAGGTGGCTGTCCTTGTCTCTGGAGCAGGTGAGCTGTCCYTTGTCCTCACACAGGAGGGGCTGGGTGCAGGTGTGTCAGCGGAACCCACAGACCCTTCCAAAGGCAGGGCTGCACTTTGGCTCCAAGTCGAGGAGCTGTGCTGCACCACTCATAAAGGGAGCTTTAACAATGCCCCCACCCTCAGAGCTGTTTGTGAGCAGCAGATCTTTGTCAGAGCAGCAGCTGAGAGCCCCTCCCCAGGCCCTGGGTGCTCACCTGTCCCCACCCTTTGCTCTCTCCCTGCTGGAGGCTCAACGCTGTCAGCGCTCATTGGCTCGGCCAGGGAGCCGGGCAGCTGTGCCCAGCTGGTCCTAGTCATCTCCAACAAATCTGGAGTGGAGGAGCTACGGAATGCAGCCCGGGCTGGAATTCCCACCAGGGTGAGGATCCTTCCCTTTTCCTTTCCCYTCCCCRCTGCTGAGCCCAGGGGTGGTCAGGAAATGCTTGCTGAGTGCTCCGGTTTCACTTCAGTGTGAGATTTTCTCTGTGATCATGGATGGAGCACAGAGCTGCAGAGCTGTGAGTCCTCACTGGGCTCTGGAGCCTKTCCCAGCTCGGCAGAGGGTGCTCCATCCCACAGTTGGGGAGGGATTTGAATGGATGATTTGGGTCTGAGACTGCAGCCCGGGAGCCTCAAACTTCGGCTGAAATCACTTCACGTTCTACAAAGAACAGAAATGTGTTGTCTCCAGAGCTTATCCCTTCTTAGAATCCGAGAACCCCAAACTGGTTTAGGGTTGGAGACACCTC
>NW_026623855.1:127754-133184 GCF_030028575.1 Malurus melanocephalus | reverse complement strand
AGACAAGAGCACGAGGCTTGTGAGCCCCTGTTTTGGAGGCCCTTGTGAGAGTCAGGTGAGAGTCAGGAATCGGCTCTCGCCTGGGGGACTGGGAATGAAGGGGGTAGAAATAAAGGAGCTCCTCGTCCCCTTACCCAGAGGTGTGGCCAGTTGGCTCCACCACCTCCCTGGGCAGTTCATTCCAAGGCCTGACCACTCTGACAGGGAATTTTCTTTGCCAATCTCCACTCTGAGCCTCCCCTGGTGCAATTTGAGGCCATTTCCTCTCATCCTTTCCCTTGGGACATGGCAGAACAGCCACTCACTGTACCCTCCTTTCACATCATGGAGCATCCTGGAGTGGATCCAGTTTGTTTCCCTTTGTTTCCAAAGCTGCTGCCCTCAATCCCAAACAACTCAATCCTGAGTTGTTTCCTCGATGTGGCTTTTGTTGTTTCCCTGGCCCAGGTGATCGATCACAAGTTGTAYGGGAGCCGCTCAGAATTCGACAGCACCATTGACCGAGTGCTGGAGGAATTCTCTGTGGAGCTCATCTGTCTGTCAGGATTCACCAGAGTTCTGTCCAGCGCTTTTCTCCGAAAATGGAAAGGTAAGGAATGACATGGGAAAGAGGAATTAAACCAGGCTGATTGCCCCAGGGCTCCACTGTCAGAGCTTTTTGGTTACACCCTCAGCCCTGCTGGCACTGCTGCAGCAGTGGGGCTGCCCTGTGCTGCCATCCCCTCTGGCAGTGGGACTGGGTTGGGGTTCTGCTTCCATCCCCTCTGCATTGGGCTTTTGGCTGTGGATTGGCAGAGAAACCCCTTGTGCTGCCTTAGGAGTGACAGACGGGCAGAATGTGGGCATGGGGTGGGTCTGTGCCTTCCCCAGGGAAGGAGTTTGATCCCATCCTTTGCCAAGGAACTCAATTCCTGCAGCTCCCACTCGGGAAAAAATGGGAGAGAGACRGATTTCTCCATTCCCAGGAGGGATTTCTCTCTCCTGTGGTGCCCTGCACACCCTGGCACAGCTCCTCTTGTGTGCCCTGACAACTCAAGTGAGTGAGGGATAAGCAGAGAGTGAATAAAGGGTGAGCACAGAGTGAGTGAGGGATGAGCAGACAGTGAATAAAGAGTGAGCAGTGAGTGAGGGGTGAGCAGAGAGTGAATAAAGGCTGAGCAGTCAGTGAGTGCCAGCTGCTGAGGCCTGGCTCAGGAGTTTCTMCCTCACCCACAGCTTGGACAGGCTCCTTTGGGAATGTTGCTGAACCTGTGCTTCTGGAAGAGCAGAATTCCCTCAGATGAGAGCAGGGCTCCTCAGGGCTTGGATTGATGATCACATCTCACTTTTSTTTTTAAATTAAATTCAGTTCAAATTATCTTTTCTTTCTTTTCCTCYTCTCACACTGATGCYCAGGGAAAATTCTGAATGCTTCTCCATCACTTTCTCCACTCATCAAGGATGGAAGCACTCATCAGGAGCCCCTGGAAGGTGGATTCAAAGTCACTGGCTGCACCGTGCATTTCGTCCTGGTGAGTGGCCTCAGAGCCGGGACGGCGGGAAAAGGAATTTGCTTTTTCCTTTTCTTCTGGAGACAGAAACAGGCAGAGGTAACAGGAATGTGTGGGAACCTTGGGATTGTTACCAGTAAAAACCAGAAAGATTTGGGTTTGCTTGAGGTACTGTCTTCCCTCACGTTTTGGGCTGGTTTTTCCCTTTCTCCTGCTCCCAGACCGTGCCAGCCCCGCTCTCGCCCCCGCCCCGAGGTGCCGGCGCTGTCCCTGAGGGCGCTGTCCCYGAGGGCGCTGTCCCCGCTCCGCGTGTCCCCAGGGTCTCCTGCCCACCCCGGCCCCATGCTCCGCCCTCAGCCCCCGGAGCGTTCCCGGGAGCTCGGCCGGGCCCGCTGACCCCGCTCCCCCGCAGGAGGAGCCCGGCGCCGGGGCCGCGATCCGGCGGGAGCCGCTGCGGCCGCGGCCGGGGGAGGCGGAGGCGGCGCTGGCCGAGCGGCTGCAGGAGGCCGCGCTCWGCGCCTTCCCCCGCGCCCTGCAGCTCGTGGCCAGCGGTGCCGCCTGGCTCGGAGYCCACGGACGGACCTGCTGGAGGCGGGACAGCCACCGGCCGAGCCCGCAGGAGGAGCAGGGGCACGGAGCGTGCTCCCCTGCGGCTGCAGAGCCCCAGGAACACGACGGGCTCTGGGCAGGTCCTTGAGGGGCTCSGCTCTGCTCCTCTGCCCTCCTCTGCCCTCCTCCTCCATGTGCTTCTCTTTGATGTGTCAGTGTCCCAAGTTTCCATTCCCAGCCTTCTCCCTGAGCTCACAGSTTTTGTCACACCCGCTTGGAGTAGTGATGGTGGGAGCGGGGCTGGCTTTTCAGCGTTGGAATTCCTTTGTTCTGTTTTTTCACCTGTCAAGGAGAAAATGTGTTACAAGGAAAGTACTCAGCTGCAAAACTGGTCTGGGAATTTGTTCCTCCAAGGGATCCATTTCTGTGGCAGAGCCCCGGGAGCTGTCCAGAGCAATCCAAATCAAGACCTGCTGTCAAGGGTGGGACAACAAAGTCATGGAGCTGCTGGAGCCACTCCAGAGGAGGCACAGAGYTGCTCCAGGGCTGGAGCCCCTCTGGAGCCAGGCTAGGAGAGCTGGGGGTGCTCAGCTSGSGTAGRGAAAGATCCAGAGAGAGCTCAGAGYCCCTGCCAGGGCCTGAAGGGGCTCCAGGAGAGCTGGAGAGGGACTGGGGACAAGGGCTGSAGGGACAGGAGCCAGGGAATGGSTTCCCAGTGCYAGARGRCAGGGCCAGATGGGATATTGGGCAGGAATTGTTCCCTGGGAGGGTGGGCAGGCCCTGGCACAGGGTGCCCAGAGAAGCTGTGGCTGCCCCTGGATCCCTTYGAGTGCCCAAGGCCAGGCTGGACAYTGGGGCTGGGAGCAGCCTGGGACAGTGGSAGKTGTCCCTGCCAYGGCAGGGGTGGCACTGGGTGGGMTTTAAGKTCCCTCCCAACRCAAACCARTCTGTGACTCCRTGAAATCCCATATCACATCAGCCTTGCATAGGAAAATAGCTGCTCAGGCTGCCTGTGATGGAGTTGGGTGTTGGATTTGGGGCAAATCTCCCCATTGGTCTCTCTGGCAGTGATCAAACTGCTGTGATCAATAATGTGAGATGGATTCCCTGGACAGGCAGTGATTTCACCCCTCCAGCTCCTTCTCTGTGTTCCCTGGCTGGAGCTGCATGACCTCCCCACTGACCCACAGCCCCCAGACCCTGTCCAGCCCCTCCCTCCTCCACCCTACAGCCCTGGGAAAGCAATTCCAAGGAAATATTTGTAGATCGATTTTTTTTTTTAAACTTTATTAGGCTTTATTTCAAATCCCAAAGGAGATTATGCCAACATGGAAGTACCATCAGGACATCAGAGCCCAGAATAAAATCAGCTTTCTTTGTGTTAAAGGGGAGCTTTAAACCACCGCATCTGCTTTGTGTGTGGGAAACCTGATCATTTCAGTAAGAACATTAAAATGGTTTCATAGCTATACAAAAATGTTAGAAGAAAACCGCAAGTGTTGAGCTGCACAACAGCCCCGATTGTTTTCCAAATGTTCATAATTCCTGGGTGTCCCTCAGTGTTATTCCAGGTGRAAACACTGTTCCAAGAATACAGGCACTTCAGAATTCCTGAGGAATGGCTCACAAGCCAAGGACATGTTTTGTATCAGGTCTTTCTCAATTAAAAAAATAAAAATCCAACCCTTTTGGTGCTGGACAAATCTCTAAAGGCAATTCATGGGAATTCACCTGGGAATGCTGAGGAAAAAGGGGCAGCAGACACTGAATCCTGCTGCCATCTGACAGGGAAATGACAGGGTATGGCAAGGGTCTGGGCCGAGCAAGATCCACCACCATCAAAGCAGGAAGCAAATGGAAGAAAAAGCAGTGACTGGTGTTTTGGGAGGTCAGTTTTTCCTGGTCTGATGAGGTTTTTGGAGCGGGGGTTTCTGCCTTTGTCTGTCTCTTCCGCTGCCGTTTTCCTCACCAACACTTCCAGCACAAGGGGGGTCCCCATTTCAGGCTGAGGGGCTCTTTGGGAACAGAGTCCATCCTGGGGCTGCTCAGACCCTCTGGAAGCACCTGGCTGGGTTTGGGTTGTTGGGAAAGTAATTGAGAACCGAAATGTTGGCCAAGGAAGGGATTAAAATCAGGAAGCACTTACAGGAGCCATTGCTGCACCCGCTGGGAACGGCTCCCCAATTCCCATGGATGGCTTTGCYGGGGTTTGGATCTTTAACCCTGACAGTGAGAGCAGGCCCAGGCCAGCAGAGGGAGCAGCCCGTGCCAGCCCGGGGCAGCGAGGGCCCCGCTCCCGTCTGAGGCCAGCCCTGGCTCCTATTTCCAGTAGATCTTGCCGGCCTCGCCCACGCGCACGGCCCCGCTGGCCACGAGCTGCAGCGCCGCGGGGAAGGCGCGGTGCTCGGCCTCCTTCACCCGCTCGGCCAGMGCCGCCTCCGTGTCCCCCACCTTCACCGGAACCGCCTCCTGGAAAATGATGGCCCCGGCATCCACCTCTTCCTGCAACACAGCACAACAGCCAGGCTGGGGGTCAGACAGAAGAATGGACCTGGGAGCACTGGGGATCACAGGGATTGGGGCAGAGCAGGGAATGGCTCTGGGAGCACCTGGGAATCACAGAGATTGGGGCAGAGCAGGGAATGGCCATAGGATCACACAAGGGTCACAGGGAATGGGGACTGGGGCTGGAGGGAGGGGGCAGAGCAGGGAATGTCTCTGGGAGCACCTGGGAATCACAGAGATTGGGGCACAGCAGGGAATGGCCATGGGAGCACCCGAGGGTCACAGGGATTGGGGCAGAGCAGGGAATGGCCATAGGATCACACAAGGGTCACAGGGAATGGGGATTGGGGCTGGAGGGAGGGGGCAGAGCAGGTGCTGGCTCTGACTTTGGCCTGGGAAGGGTTCAGAGGAAAACAGGAGGGAGGCAGAACAGCAGGGAGCAACAGTGATGCTCCAGAAAACCCTGTGAGTCAGGGACAGGAGGGGCTGGACTGGGCAGGAGAGGACTTTCCATCCAGAGGGGGAATGAGCCAAGGCCTGGCACGGAGCTGGGACAGGGATCCAGCAGATCTTCCCTTAGCACATTGCTGGGGCAGATCCCTGCTGGGCAAGAGTTGTCTCTCAGGAGCAGCCAGAGAAACCCAGGGTCATGGCACAGAGAGAAGAATGCAGTTTCACTTCTATCTGGAAGAATAATTCCACTCTTTTTCTAAGAGAAAGCAAAAATCCCAAGGGCAGATTCCAGCCCAGAGGAAGAGGGGAACCAGAGCAGAGGAGACCTTTGAACCCTGAGAACTGACCAAAAGGGAACCAATGAYCCCTGGCCTGATAAAAACATGGCTCTGAAGTGAGAGATCCCTTCCCTTGCTTTGCTTTGGGTCTGACC
>NW_026623855.1:97785-127505 GCF_030028575.1 Malurus melanocephalus | reverse complement strand
CCAGGCTGTAGGATAAAACCCAGGAAACTGGGGCCCTGTTTAACAGACTTTGGCTTAGCCAAAGGCCTTACATGAACCATTCCCCCACTCCAGTGGGTGGAAAGCAGCAGTGGGATGCTCAGGGAAGAAATTTYCTCAGGGAAAGCTTAAACTCCTGGATAGACAATTCATTTCCATTCCCTCTGCAGARTCAGCAAATGAAAGCACTGCATTGTCCCAATCAAACTTCCCTCATTTTTAGATCCAAAGTTCTAAAAGCACAGATGAGGGCAGGTGATCAGACATCAGGGTTTGAGGGTGTTCCCAGCAGGCTTAGAGGTGAAAATGTGAAAACTGATGGGTTAGRGAGAGCCAGGGAGGGGCAGGTGTTCAAAGGGGAGGTTCCCAGAGCTGCAGGAGGGAAGGGGTACTCACAGCCACGAAGTGCACGGTGCAGCCTGTCACCCTGACCCCGGCCTGCAGGACCAGCTTGTGCGCGTTGGCTCCCTTGAAGGACGGCAGCAGGGATGGGTGGATGTTCAGGATTTTCCCTGGAAAAGCACAAGTGAGTTTATTGGCTTTCAGCACTGAGCAGCCTGTTCACCGTCCCACAACCAAGAGAGGAATAAAACCATTTGTGAATAAGAGTTTTCACAAGTTTTGAAGGCACAGCAGCCAGCCCCAAGTGCTGCAGGGCTGTTTCTGAAATACCACGGAGTGCAGTTACAATAATGGCTAAAGCACAATTCCAGAGTCATTTATAATGACTAATTGGCTGATAGAGCTGTCCCTTCCCCTTGTCCTTTGATCACAAAATCCCTGAGTCTGGAAAAGCCCTCCCAGCCCATGGAGTGCCAGCTCTGCCCGATGCCCACCTTGTCCCCAGCCCAGAGCACTCAGTGCCACCTCCAGCCCTTCCTGGGACACCTCCAGGGATGGGGACTCCAAAGCTCCCTGGGCAGCCCCTGCCAAGGCCTGAGCACCCTTTCCATGGGCAGATTCCTCCTGGTGTCCACCCTGAGCCTCCCCTGGCCCAGCCTGAGGCCGTTCCCTCTCCTCCTGTCCCTGTTCCCTGGGAGCAGAGCCCAACTTCCCCAGCTGCCCCCTCCTGTCAGGGAGTTATGCAGACCCACAAGGTCCCCCTGGAGCCTCCTTTGCTCCAGGGCTTTATTACTATTATTTTATTAATTTATTTCTGTTATTTCTGTTTTATTTTTCTCTGTTCCTGGTAGCTGGAAGCCCCTGCCCTCCCTGCACACAGAGAGCTGGGTAGGTCACAAGAGGCAAATGTCCCACCTGATCTCCAGCAATGTCTCAGATGAATTTTSTATCTCACAAAACCCTTTTTAAGCATCAGCATCTCCCTCCCTGCTGCTTGARCCCAAAAGGTATCAGGGACAGAGGGCTGGGAACACCACTCTGCTCTTCTGCCTCCGTTTCCCATCAGAATGGGATGTGGGTTCCTGTCTGCTTGGGTTTGGTTGTGCCTCAACCTGTCCTTCCTGTCAGCATTCCTAATTAACACTTTAGCCTGTCCTTTCTGTCAACATTCATAATTAGCACTTTAACCTGTCCTTTGTTAACAGCCATAATTCACACTTCAGGGCTGTTAAGCAAGGAAGACTTTCACAACCCCTACTCTGTGTCCTTGTGATTGTGAGAGAAAAGGAGCAGCTTTGACCAAAGCAGCAGCAGGAATTGATCCCTCCTGAATAATTTGCGGGGATCAGTGCCCAGACACGGCCATGGCAGGGTCCTGGGGCTGGCCCAGCTCAGGTTTTCAAGCTCAATTCAGTGCTGGATATTTAAAACGGAGTTTAACCCTCCTGTCCTGAAAAAGTCTTTCCTTTGCTCTCACACCAGGCAGGCAGGTAAAACAAACCCTGCACTGTGCAGGATCCCTAAATCGGAAGGCACTAAAATCCTTGATTTGCACAAGATTCTGCTCTAGAGGAAGTTCTTTTCCATTGTCTACAGAGCTTCTCTACTCCAAACACCTCTCTTGGAGTGGGGGATTCTCTCTGCTCCTGACAGCTGCCCACAGCACAGGCATTGACACCCTCTGGAGTCTGAATGGAGAGAAATAAACCCCATTCCCCTGTCTGCCTTCACCGGACACCTTCAAATCACTSCAGGGCCTCTGAGGAGTTCCTGCTCTGCTCCACTGATTTTAAAGAGAGATTTGAAAAGCAGCTCAGCTGGGAAGTGTCCCACAACACCCAGGGAACACACAAGTCACCAAGAGAGCAGTGGAAGCTGTGGGTACWGGCTGAGCAGGCTGTACCTGCCCTGGGCAGGGTTGGGTGACCCTGGCCCAAAGCAGAGCAAAAGCAGCTTTCAGGGCTCCTGGGAAACACAGAGGGGAAGAAAAGGAACAGCTGAGGAAGGGAGAGCAGCCCTGAAGGTGTCACCAGCCTCTCAAAGAGCTGCAAAACTCCAAGATGAGCAGAGCAGAGACACTGAACATTCTGGGCAAGCAGCACCTGGATCTGCCTGTGGAACACCTCACCCCATCCCACTCAGGGACTCAGGCTGCTCCTGACGTGTGGCCTGGGACTGGCCAGGGTTTGTYACCCCAAATTGCAAAATGCTGCCCAGCTTGGTGGTTTCACACAGATCCAGAGCAGCTCRTGTCAGGGAGAGGAATTCTCAGTGGTCAGTGGTGACCTCTCCCCAGCCAATTCCTGCCTGCATCTCCTGTCTGCAGCAGTCCAAAGTCTTCACAGCCTTATTTGAAATATTTTCTAGGAAATCAAAGACTACCAGACCTGTGTTAACCCTTGGCTTCCTTAAAGCTCTGCATAAATGAGAGAGGGAAAGGGGAAACAGTGCCTTTCCCTCTCATCCTTTTCCTTAAGAGATGGGAAGAGTGTCCTTTCAAGGTGACCTTGAAGCTGATCCTGTTTGATCTGGTTMCCTCTCTCCTTTTCCTGCTGCCAAGCTCTGAAATGCCTTTGTTTCCATCACACCCCCAGCCGTGCTCACCTTCCCATTTCTTGACAAAAGGACCCGAGAGGATGCGCATGAATCCGGCCAGGCAGATCAGCTCCACTGAGAACTCCTGTAGCACTTTGTCCACGGCGCTGTCGAACTCGGTGCGGCTCTGGTACCTCGTGTGTTCAATCACCTGGGCAGCCCAGACACAGGAACAGGGATGTGCTGGGAACTGCAGCAGCAAGAGCAGCTCCCAGGGGCACAGCTGACAGGCAGGGCTGGGGTTTGCACTCCTCACAGACAGGGATCAAAGGAATTCAAAAGTGTGGTTTGATGAGCCCACAGCTCTCAGCCCCAGCCCTTGGACACCATGAAACACCCAACAAGTGCAGGGGTTGAGGCCATCCTAAAGTCTTCCAAAGTTTCACTCAATTTAAGGTTTCTGGTGGTTTTAGACAGTTGAATCTTGGCAGAAATTATACCAGAAAACACTGAAAAAAGGGCTGATCACAAACTCCTAAATCAGCCCCTCCTGCATAATCATGGAATCACAGAATCCCAGACTGGTTTGGGTTGGAAAGGACCTTAAAGCCCACCCAGTGCCACCCCTGCCATGGCAGGGACACCTGCCACTGTCCCAGGCTGCTCCCAGCCCCAATGTCCAGCCTGGCCTTGGGCACTCAAAGGGATCCAGGGGCAGCCACAGCTTCTCYGGGCACCCTGTGCCAGGGCCTGCCCACCCTCCCAGGGAACAATTCCTRCCCAATATCCCATCTGGCCCTGCCCTCTGGCACTGGGAAGCCATTCCCTGGCTCCTGTCCCTGCAGCCCTTGTCCCCAGTCCCTCTCCAGCTYTCCTGGAGCCCCTTCAGKCCCTGSMAGGGGCTCTGAGCTCTCCCTGGATCCTTCCCYTCCCCAGGTGARCACCCCCAGCTCTCCAGCCAGAGTTCCATGTTTTCCATYCAGGACACTGAAAGGGATCCGTGGGAGGCTAACAGTTGTAAAGCATCCCMTGATTCAGGCAGGATCATGGCAGTACCCACCTGACTTACAGCATCCAGTCTTGGACAGAAGCACCTGCTCATGCCCAGCAGAGCCACAGGGGGGTTTGGGAATAGCCAGGGCTGGCAGGGATAGTGGGCACTGGGAACAGAGCCCAGCCCCAGCCCCTGCCCTGTTCCACCTCTCCCCMCACAGCTTCACCCCCAGGACCAGCAGCTCTCCCACACTCTGGGCTTTATCTCATAAAAACCTGGGGCTGGAGCTGGGTGRTTTCAAAGTCCCTTCCCACCCCAGCCAGTCTGGGGCTGACTCTCTGCTGGTTCTTCACACCACAGCCACGTYTCCCTTGTGCCCTCTGTGTCCTCCCAAAGAGGAGCTGGACAGATCCCAGCCCTACTAAAGGAGCAAAGCCTTGGGCCCCAATTTTCCTTTGTTTCTACTCAGCACTGAAAAGTGACTGTGAAATGCTTCTAAGCCACAACAGGATCATTTCAGACCTACAACACAAAGGCAAGGCAGCACGGGATCCATGGAAACTCAGGGAGCACTTGGAATGATTCCTGGAGAGCCTGAGTTAACACCCAGGGAGTCAGTGGAAGGTCCCACTGTCTTTGACCTCTCTATTCCATTCAAATGAACCACCAAGTCATTTTAAAATTAAATTCTCATAAAATTAGGTTGTTACTTCAGTGTCAGTGCACTAGAGTCAAATAATTGAGGAAGTTTAAGCTGTAACTGTGAAAGTTTTGTGCTGGTTTAATGTAACAACTGTTCCCTCCCAAAGCATCAGGATTGCTGGCAGGGAAGGAGAAAATGAAGGATTTTGCTGTCAGGTGCTTTCCCCAAGGGCACAGGTTCAGGACAGACCAAAAAAGAAAAGCCAAGGTTCCCTGTCAGCGCATCTCTTACTCCAGAAAACTCATTAGCACCCTCCTGCTGGAGTCTCAGCTAATGGGGGCTAATTASAAAGAGAAGGAAATGCTCACCCTCGTAGGAATCCCAGCTCTCTCAGCTTTCCTCAGCCCCTCCACGCCRGGTTTGTTGGAGATAACCAGAACTATCTGTGCAAAGCTGGTGTCTTTCTTTGTGCTGTTGATCAGGGCTTCCAGGTTTGTGCCTGGAGAAGAGAAAATAATTCATGGATACTGAGAATAAATACAGGGAACAGCTGGAAGAGGCTTAAAWTAAGCAGCAGTGTGGGGGAGACCAGATCAAACAGCTCTGATGTAACATTAAATCCTTTTTTAATTGATCTTGCTGGGAGCTGATTCAGACAGCTGAAGGCCACAGGGCCTTTCCTGGCAGCTGCATGGGGAAACTGTAATTTATAGCACTTCAATGATGGTCTCAGTAATTACTGGGGATACTGGAAATAGCYGGAGTGCTTCTGTGGCAAGAAGAAATTCTGATCTGTGACAGGATGCTGGTGTTCCTACAGGGCACCAGAGTGGGGGCCCCAATCTGGACACGTGCACGGGTTTGGAGATAAACTGAACACAAATGCAATTCACAGTTTGCAGCAAAGATTAAAAGAGGTTTGTGACTGACATTAATCCAAGAACAAAATTCCCCTGCCTGCTAGAAGCCCATCAGTGTCCATGGGTAACTGCAGGGATTTTAAATCCAAGCTGGAGTTCCCTTCCCCACAGACTGGTTCTCTCTGCAGCAGAGAACAGAACTCTCACCTGTTCCAGAGATGAGCACAGCCACCTTCACCTTGCCCGTCTGGATCTTGCCCTGGATGTGGCTGTGCACACACAGGGACCTGTTTGCTTGCAGGGCCCGATGGAGATTGAGGACTTTAACGCTGTCAGAGCCTGAGCAGGTACAGGAAAAACCCCACACCCAACAAAACAACGTGTCAGTAAAGGGAGAAACAGGGAGAGGAGAAAAGCACCCGTGGAGCAGATGAATGAACAGAACTGTCAGCTCAATATCCCCCAAAAATCAGGGAGCTGCAGTGAACAGATTTTCACCTCATGAAGACTCCCATAAAGGGAACACCCCACTGACTTTAAAGAGAGATTTGAAAAGAAGTTCAGGTGTGAAGTGTCCTCATGAAGGGAATTTCCCTCTTCTTTCCTTTCTGATTCTCTTCTCCCAAGGAACACCAAACTGCACTKACCTTTCTGTAGGGACACCACTTTGCCGATCAGCCAGGCGGTCTCATGGGCCTGGATGTCCTTGAGGACCTGCTGGGCCATCTCCTTCTGCACCACCAGCACCGCTCCAACCCCGCAGTTGAAGGTCCGAGCCATCTCCTCCTCAGAGAGGTTCCCTTCCTTGTGGAGCCAGCAGAAGATTTCAGGGATCTTCCAGGTGAGTGCATCTGAAGAGAATTGGAAATGCAAACCAAGAGTGGAAATTGTTACCAGCAGACTACAATTGTTGGGCTATTAAGAGGAAAAACTGTCACCAGTCTCCCACTGCCCCAGTTGCAGCCAGGTGAGGATGATTTCCAGCAGCACAAAGATRCTTCTGGACAAGGCACTGTAAAGGAATTCCAAGGACAGGAAATTTCTTTTTTGTCATGTTCTCTTTTAAAATGGTTTTATCCAATTTTTACAGAATCATGGGATCACAGAGTGCATTAGGTGGGAAGGGACCTTTAAAGCTCATCCCATTCCTCCCACTGTCTCAGGCTGCTCCCAGCCCCAATGTCCAGCCTGGCCTTGGGCACTCAAAGGGATCCAGGGGCAGCCACAGCTTCTCTGGGCACCCTGTGCCAGGACCTGCCCACCCTCCCAGGGAACAATTCCTGCCCAATATCCCATCTGGCCCTGCCCTCTGGCACTGGGAAGCCATTCCTTGGCTCCTGTCCCTCCAGCCCTTGTCCCCAGTCCCTCTCCAGCTCTCCTGGAGCCCCTTCAGGCCCTGGCAGAGGCTCTGAGCTCTCCCTGGATCCTTCCCTTCCCCAGGTGAGCACCCCCAGCTCTCCCAGGCTGGCTCTGGAGCAGAGGTTATATATCACAAAGATACATCAGTGGACAAGGGGAAGAATGGTTTATGTGCAGTTCTGGAGTTCAGATTTCTCCGTTAATCCCTCATTTCAGTGTCCAGCCCCGTGAGCTCTCAGCACCTGTGCCATCCCTTTCCCTTCCCACCCCTCACCTTCCCTGCCAGTGAATCCCTTCCCTCACCCGAGAGGAGAGTGCTGAGGATTCATTCAATCAAACAGCAGGAGATGTCCCTGAGCTTACAACCACCTCTGAATGCTAATTGCAGACTTCCTGACTATCATTTAATTAGCAATCATTTCATGGGGACTTGCCAATGGCAACAGCTGACTTGGGATTGGTGTCAGCTTGTTTTCTTTTTGCAAGTGTCCTAGGAAATCCAATCCCAAACAGCACCAGGGGAGGGAATTCAATGGGGAGCAGCCCCTCCACCACAGAGGGTTTTTACTGGCTCTGGTTCAGGTACAAGGAGGAACTCAAAAATTTSCAGACAGGCAATTCCACCAGCAGCTGCTGCAGCCCCGTGTCCACAGGCTTCCACAGCAATCCCCATTAACATGAGGATTTTTCCACAGCTTTTCTTTTCTCTCACCTAAAACGACACCGAAGGAGTCTGGGAGAACTCTGGGAATGTTTTCCAGCAGGCCCCCTCCAGTGATGTGGGCGTAGGCTTTGACGTGGCCTGAGCGCAGCACAGGCAGCAGGGTCTTGCTRTAGAGTTTGGTTGGGGTTAACAGGAGCTCTCCTGTCCATGGGAGAGGGAAAAAGCATGGGAAAAATTGTTAATCAATATAAAATCAAAGAAATCTCAAAATAGCAACTAGCTGGATATTGATGAGCACTGGATGAGAGAGAAGCACAAAGTTCTACCTTTTTTTTAGCACACCATTAATTATTTATCCCCCTCCCTTCATTTCTTCCCTGCACATGTGACTCCCAGGAAAAAAAGATGAAAGATGTTAAGGGTAGAAGAACAGTTTTTAGGTGCCTGAGGAAAGTTTCAGAGGTGCAGACAGAAGAAGTGTGTCAGCTGTTGGGAGGCTGAAGGAAGCAGTACCCAGTGTCTGATCCCCGGCGACACCGACACGAGAAGAGAAATCCAGGGAGGACTTCTCCACGATCTTCCTGACCARGCTGTAGCCATTGCTGTGCACCCCAGAGGATGCCACCCCGATCACCACATCCCCCTCAGTGATCCTGTCCAGCTGGGGCAGCATCTGCCCTCGCTCCACAGCTCCCACGGCGAAGCCGGCCAGGTCGTACTCGCCAGGGGGATACATCCCTGGCATCTCGGCCGTTTCTCCTCCTGGGGGACCAAAAACACAGGGCAGGGGTGCTGAAAAACTCCTTTTTTATATCATAAAATCCCCAATTGGTTTGGGTTGGAAGGGATTGTAAAACTCATCCCAACTCCACCCCAGCAGGGACACCTCCCACTGTCCCAGGCTGCCCCAAGCCCCATCCAGCCTGGCCTGGGACACTGTCAGGGATGGGGAGTTCACAACTTCTCTGGACAAAATCCTGCCTTTKTCTCTCCTCTTCCCACTTTCTACTCCCTGCCCTATGCTCCAGCTTCACCTGCTTTTTTCAGTCCTAGATTTAATAAGGGCTGGATCAAATGGAGACTGGAAAAGMCAAGAGACAAAATGGGGAGAAGTGAAGTGCTTGGCCATGCAATGCTTAAATCCATGGACAGTTGTGCTAAACCAAGCTGGGGAGAAGCCCTTAGCCCCTCACTTTCAGTGGGGTGATGACCTTAATTTGTTGAGCTGAAGATTCAGCTCCTGCAGGAAGGTCTGGTGAGTTTTTAAAAGCTTCAACTGGAAATAAAATCTTGACATTTTGGTGATTTCATCACAAGGCCTCACCTAACACAGACTTTGCTGCAGCATGAATGGGCTGATTATATTTGATAAATGCAGAGAACACCTTAAAACAAAYATAAAGCTGACCAGCAGTTCATGCAGGAGAAAAGTCAACCAGGRCATAAAGAGACTCTTGTTCAAAACCTCTAAATGGTCCCAAGACTACACACTAAGAAAGAACTTGTGTTCTTAACTTCCCTAAAAAATAGAAAAAAGGGGCAGAATCTTTTCCCAATATCCAACCTAAATCTGTACCTAAATCTAAATTTTGAAACCTAAATTTTTAWAGTACTGTCTTCCTCCCACTGTGATTTACAGAGATAAGCTTCACTGAAAGCAAAGACATGGAACACTTTGGTTTTTTACTCYTCCCAGATTCTTCCATAGTGAAGGAAACCAACCACATTAAACCATCTCTTAAGACCTCACAGAAGATTTTTCACATCCCCAAAGGACAGTGTTCCTACCCAACAGGGCACATCCAGCTTTTCTGCAGGCATCAGCTATTCCTGCAATGACGCCTTGAGCCACTTCCACCTCGAGTTTGCCACAAGCAAAATAGTCCAGGAAGAAGAGGGGCTCRGCTCCCTGGGCCAGGATGTCATTGACACACATGGCCACCAGGTCCTGCCCGATGGTGTCGTGTTTCTGGCACTCCTGTGCAATCTGCAAGACACGGGAACAGCCTTTGGATCAGCTCTGGGCACCTGAAACACGAGCCAGGCTCAGCAAGGGATGGAAATCACGAGCGGAATCTGCGAGCACTGGACGAAACTCCTGCTGTCCCTCCAGGGCTCCTTGAGGTGCAGCTTTGTTCATTGTCATCTCCTCATTCTCTGCAGGAATTMTTCCTAACTCCACTGGCAAACCCAAAAGGCACTGAGAAGGAAACTGCTGGAAAGGGTTTCCATGCAGCCCAAACACAGCAAAAACCCTGGGATTAAATGTTTTCCTCCATGAATAATCTTTATTGAGGGTAGAGATGAAACAAAATGAAAATTCCTGATTACTTTCTTAATATTTAAAAGCCAGTTATATTAGGCATCATATCAACTTCTGGCTATTTACAGGTATTTAATTCTTTTACAATTTCAGTTTTCATCCCCTTTTTAGAAAGACCMGTAGGTATTTTTACAAGACAACTGCTATTTTTTACTAACACATTTTCCCCTGTGCTGTTTTCCCTTCTTTGCCATRGATTTCCACCTTACCTTGAGTTTTGTGCCAACGCCATCGGTTCCAGACACCAGGATGGGATCTCTGTACCCAGCTGCCTTCAGGTCAAAGAGCCCAGCAAACCCTCCRAGCTCTGCATTACAGCCTGTCAGCCAGGAGACAAGAAAAACAGCCCAGCTTTATTTCCAGAGCTTCTCCAGGATCTCCACCRCAAATCCTCTCCAGGGTTTGCCAGCAGGACTTAGCTTTGTCACCAGGAAACTTTTCTCTGGCATTTAGAGACTCTTTACTGAGGAGCTCCTAATCTGCTTAGGTTGGCTTTGTCTTTCTTAATTCATCATTAGCCTAAGCCTAAAACCCCCAAACTTTGTGATTGAACAGTCCACAATTACTGTRACTGACAGATTTTCCCCTTGCACTGAATGTTTTTCTGAGAAACAGCACGAATTGTGGTAGGATTGTTGTACTGGTGTGACAATACCTGTATTTTTTTCCCTCTATGAATATCTGACTTCATTAGAAGGTTCTCAGTTAATCTGAAATAAAAGGGCCATTTCATAAACAAATATTTTAAATCTGTCCGAAGAATTATTTGTTAGAGCAAGATGTGCCTGAGCCCTCAAAATAAGGATGAATCAATTTTGCTGGTTTAGTCAAGCAAAAGAAGTATCTTCCAAATATGTCTGAGGAATTCCACATCTCATATCCTTTCTAAACMTTCACCCCCATAAACCACAGAGTTCGCTGTGCAATAAATAATAATCCATGGAATTAAACCCASCAGGAATTGGTGGGATTTTTGCTTGCATTTCTCCTTGTACAGGGCTGAACTGTGCTCTCAAACATCCCTGACATTCAGGAGATGTAGTTTAGAGACATTTGGGGATTAAAAGCTGTACATTTGGAATATTATCACAGGCATTTGCTTACCACAGACTTTCTTGTGTCATCCAGAAACAGGCAGGACACATTAATACCAGCTTTTTATCAAGATCAAGATCAGCTGATAAACCTCCTTGCCAAGAARTGACCAAAACAGGAGCAGGTTCTTGTCTTACCTGACCTTGATGTGGCTGCAGCCAAGGGCTTGATCTTCTGCACCAAAGTGTTCCCTGCTTCAATGTCCACCCCACTGTTCTTGTAAGTCAGGCCCCTGCAAGAGTGGGAGGAAATGGGATGGAGCTGATTACTGAGTGCACAAACAGGTGTTTTCAACTAACATTTGCTTCTTTAGGTCCCTGAGGGGATTAACTGTGCACAATCCCATTCTGCTGTCAGAGGAGAGGCTGTCAGGAGCAGCACATGGGTAATTCCAGAGTCTCGGARATGACAGCACAGCACTGGGATCACACAGTCAAATCCCAACATAAAACCARTACCAAAACCCCTGACAGAACGCCTGATTTTGCAAGGTTTGAATCCCTGGTCCAGATACAGAATTCCAGAATCACTCAGGCTGGAAAAGCCCTCCCAGACCATTGAGTCCAAGCTGTGACTGATCCGCACCTTGTCACCAGCCCAGAGCTCTGAGTGCCACCAGTCCTTGAGGTGTCAGTGGCAAAGCTGCCAAACCCAAACAGGCACAAAATGCGTGGCTGGGTCAGAGCAGGGCTGAGCTCAAGTTTCTTTTCTACCCACGAGTCTCAGGTAAATCAACAGCCTCCAGGAGTTTTATGGCTGCMAAAGGTTATCTTAGGTTATTAAAGGTTATTTTCCTTATTGCTGGAATGATCCCGCCACAAAACCAGCCACGCCTCCTCTTTAATTAAATACACTTTCTATTAAAGACTATATTTTCTATTTACTTAAAAACCCCCCAGGTTCCTAAGGTGGGGTTCAGGAGTCTAGRGATGTCTGTAAGCTCTGGGTGGGGTTTATGTAAGATCAACACACTGGTACAAGCTGGTGTCMCCTGTGTGTCCCCACAGCTCCCTGGGACACAAAGCACCATCTCACAATTGCAGAAGGACCTTTCCYTTTTGGGGACAGGGACTTTAATGCCTCTTTTAGTCCCACCAAAGACAGCTCGTGACAGTTAAGCAGTTGTTATTCCCAGGCTGTCAATGCCATGGACCAGGTGCATCCCTATTTTAGGTCCATCCCTGTTTTCTCTCTCTTACCGATGGGATTCAGTCTGAAGTTTGAATTCTAAGGGTGTTGATTAACAAGGACAAATCAACACTGTTGATTGACAAGGACAAATACAACAAAACAACTGAAACTCATTTAAAATTGATTCAGCTGAACAAAAAAAATTCAGTTAATCCATGAAATCCATCTCAAGTACCAGGTCAAGAATTCAGCAGATACTGAAAAAGTCAGAGACAGACACAAACATCTACAATTACATTAAATGGGGTAAATATTTTGTACTCTGCCTATTAAATCTTAAGGAAATGGGTTTTTTTAGCTATTTCTGTTGTGAAGATCATTGCAGGAATATCTGGAATTGATAAGACTTTAAATGCCAGAACAACTGGGCCAGGAGCAGGAAAATCCAAAGGTGTCTGCACTTCTAGCATATCCCTGCTCAAAAATTGGCAAGAGGACAATAATCACCACTGGCAGCTGTCCGGGCTGTGAACAAGACTGATGGGAATATTGGCCTGCAACAAACAGGGATCAAAGTCAGGCTCTTTCAGCCTGCACATAATAAATGTTCACCAGAATTTCACTGTATTTTTAGGAGTATTTCAATTTTTATAAAAGATTGTTGGTATTTGCTTTGATGCTTTAAATGAATCTTTCATTCTTTACATTTTCTGGAACACTTCTTGTTAAGCATTCTGGCTATTTTTATGAAGTAAAATGCCTTAGGACTGAATCCTGCCAGGCTGCCAGGTGAAGGTGAGTCCCCAAATTTCCAGAGCCTTTCCTTAACTGACTCCAAAGGGGACAGGTTGGAGYAGCCTGGGATGGTGGGAGGTGTCCCAGTATGAGTTTTAAGGTCCCTTCCAAGCCAGCACCGTGTGGGATTCTGGGTTGTTGTGCCCCTTCAGGAGCAGAACTGCAGCAGCCTCCAGAGCAGTAAAGAGCTCCAGGAGTCTCCCTGCTAAGCCAGGGATCCTCCCAGGCAAAATTCCAGGCAGGAGCCCTGCTGGCTGTGGCCCAGGAACCCAGGGTGGCAGGGACCTGCACAGCAAAGTGCCTCCCCTTGCCTCACTGACCTGATTTTTTCTGCTACYGATCCCAATTCCACGTTTTCACATCAATTTGCCCATAGATGCWGAGCACTTGAGAGAGAAAGAAGACTAAATACCAACTCCCTTGTTCTTTTAGAAAGTTTATTGATCATAATTTTACAAAATACCCGTCAGGATACACTGCCAACAGCAACAGAACTGTTACTGCTGTGCTTCCCAGCCTACAAAACAACCCCTTGGGAAAAGGCATGTTGGGAGCTCCTTGGAGCAGAGCAGTTTCTTATTAGGTAAAAATGAGTCTAAAAACCTACAAAAAGCTTTCAGGAACATTAAAGAGACAACAGGACTCCCTGCTTTAAAAAAAAAAAACCAAACCCACACCCATATGATCTCCAGTGTTACAGTAAATACTGTGACAGTTAAAGGAATGAGAATGGAAAGAAGGGATGAATCCTACCCTGTAAAATGTAAATCCCAACAAAGTAAGGGCTTCAAGGWGATTTTAACCATTTCTAAAAACTAAAAAGAACCAATAAAGCAGCTCAGACTTTGTTCATGTATAGAATCATGGAATATGCTGATTGGGAAGGGACCCACAGGATCACCCAGTCCAGCTCCTGGCCCTGCACAGACACTCCAGCAACCCAACCCTGYCCCTGAGAGCGTTGTTCAAATGCTCCTGGAGCTCTGGCAGCCTCGGGGCTGTGACCACATTTCATGATATTCAATATTAGACTTCTGGACAATACAAACCCAGAGCAAAAGCTGTGATTCAAGGTCTAAGAAGCAGAAGTTTACTTTTCCTAAACCAGACCTAACAACTGCAGTGACACAGATCATTCCTGTGTGCTTGTCACTGTGGTTTAACTCACATTTAGGAGAGTAAAAACATGGCTGAGGCATCCAAAATGTCCCTGCCTTGGCTGGTCTGGCTGAGGTTGAATCCAAGAAGGGGTTAAAACTTGTCACGGGTTACACAGAATATCAACACCAGTTATTGCTATCAACTAGGGATGTGCTTAGATCCTTTTCACGCCAGCTATTCCCATTTCAGGGATTTGGAATATCTACCTGGACTGCTTGAGGAAGGCTATGGCCCGGTAGCCAATGTCCCTCCTGTAGATGGCCCCCTGGAAGTGGATGGCAGCCACACCCAGGTTGGCCTCCCGCAGTGCTGCCGGCAGGTCCTCCTTGATGGCCGTGACTGTCAGCACTCTGCCCCCGCTGGTCACCACCCTGCCATCCTTCAGGGCTGTGCCTGCGTGGAACACCTCCAGCCCCAGCTGCTTGGCCTTAGCAAGCCCTGTGGGGGGATTAAAAAAAATAATCTGTCAGTTAAGAGTGTTCTCAATGAAGAGATATTGAGTACTTCATGTCTAGAAACCAAAATGAAAGCCAGTGGGAACCTGCTGGGAAAGGAATAAATCYGTAAAAAATCCCTCTGGAGCAGAGCCAAGTGTACCTGTGTGCTCAGGGCTGTGGGAAGGGCATTCAGCTSACACACAACATCTAACTCTAGCTGGGTTTTTGTGCCTCAGTGACACCCAGAGCACAAAACAGCATCAACGTSACCCTAGAACCCTGACCAGAACCACCTGACTGCAGCAGCTATTAAATATCAGTGCTGTGCCAATATCAAATAACGACAGAGCAGGGACCTGCAAATGCACCAAAATAAACTGAGATGTGTGGAAATTGAGCTGTTCTTGTTGACCCAGAGCCAGGGTTTCTACGAATCTCAGTTCTGGTGATCACCCTCGTGTAGCAGGGAGAGGCCAGGGCAGGAAGGAGCCTCCTGCAGCTTCTCCTGCTCCATTTACCTGTTATTTCCAAGCCCTTGGGATATGACCCTGGATAGCCTTGGCTGGCCATGACCACAGTCACAGCTGCACTGTCCTCCTTCCAGGCTGGCATGGAGCTGGCCAGCTTCCTGTTGATCACTGCCTGCATAACTTCGTACAGGTCACTCCTCAGCAGGGGCAGAATCACCTACAGAAACACACAGCAGCTAATGAAACAAGCTGTTCCTGCATTGTCTGCCCTGGCCTTGAAGAAACACTAATGCAGCTGTAAAAATGCATGAAATATGTACACAAATTGTATTTTCACACCTTACACATACAGTRTATAATCTGTGAATCCCTAAAAATACCCTTCCTTGAGGAGAATTTCAGTGTGTAAAAGAATTGTTACATATGGAGGGAGAAAAAAYCTAATTTGTTCTGATGAACACAAATTAAGACTTATGTTCCTCATGTCAAGAAGTAAGGAAAAWTCCAGAATCCATTCCAGAAAAGACAGGGAAGTGCTGAACTCCTCTCAAGCTGTCCCTTGCAAAGCCCAGATTTTAATGCAACCTACTGAAATCTTCTCTGGAATGGAACAATTTCCTAACAAACCCTCTGCCTTGAATAAACAACCCAAATATTTTCAATCTTGGTGCAATGAGCTGATGATTCACCCCAAGATTGGTTAACAATAGTGGCAGATCATCACAGATTTTTCTGCTCCTATAAGGCCCAATTGTAGCTACCAACAAAATAACTCACCTGACACTCTGGGTCACCAAACCTGCAGTTAAATTCCAGAACTTTAGGTCCATCTTTGGTGAGCATTAATCCAGCATAAAGCACACCTAGAACAAAAAATGATACCAAAAGCTATCTCAGGAACTCATTGGAGAGTTATCAATTCCATCTGTTGATAACAGGGTTTAAAAGGCTGCCACCTGTGCTCAGTGAATKTGAGAAGTGTTAAAAATAAATCAGGCAGAAGCAATTGTGGTCACAATTTAGCAGCTTATTTTTGTTTTCTTTTCTGCTCTTCCTTGCTTGAGGAATTATCCCCATTAATGAAATGACAACTATTGATTTCCATGGACTCTGAATCAAGCCACTGATACCAAATCCAGTTCCCAAATAATTCAAGCTGTTTCCCTTAACTTCCAGTGTGAGTTAGGCTATAAAGAGGAAAAAACAAAATAAAAACTTGTTCTCCTTATAATTAAAAATCTCAAAGTTTTGTACGTACCCAAATAGGGGACACCTTCTTTCCTCATGCCATCMACAGTCTTCTGAAGAACAGTCTCTCTTATCTTCTGCAGCAAATCTTTAGAGATCTAACAAAACAGGGTTAGAAACCAGGATTTGTAAACAGAATTGTGTTTTTAAGAGCCAAGCAGAACTCTTGGGTGGTCTCTTGCTCACTCCAATGGAAAGCCAGGAATGTTTTCCTCTCTGTTTCTGCCAATAGAAATTCCTTGTCAAACAGACCCCAAACTACCTTAAGCCATAGCAAAAGTCCATCATTAGCTCTGTTTGGCACAAGATAAAACTGTGGGTTTAAGCATTTGGTTCTACTGAGCAGCATTTCATAATTAAAACCCTTAAACCCCAATCAGACCCCAATTCCAGATAATTCAGTAGAGAGATCCTCCTCTTTAGAGAAATGTGTGAAGTGGGGGATTTTAGTTGGCCATGTCTGCTATAGGCAGCTCTTTCCATCCAGCAGAGCCCCTTCCCTCCTGCTCCTCACATTGGAACTAAACACTCCCACAGGCTTTCTGTGACAGCTGTGGAACAGCTGGAGAGAAACATCCCCTTATCAGTCCATTTCCCCTTTCTTATCAATGCATTTCCCTTCCTCATTAACCCATTTTCACCTGAGGGGCTGGGGAATAAGCTCCCATCCCTCCTGTGTTGGGGCCTTCATCTCCATCCATCAGCCTCTTGTGGTCCTGGGCTGGGGGCATGGGAGCAATGGTGACACCATCACTGAAACACAGGCACTAAAAACAAGGAAAAGAGTCAAAAYTCCTCTGTATGCTCAAAATTAAAGTGCAAGTAGTGCAAATATAGATGCTTTTCATTGTGACAAAAGGATGTTTGAGAGGATAAACCCTGCCTCTGTGACTGTCCTAGGTTAGCTGAGTATTGTATTCCTATCATCTGCTTATGTTAGAGGAAAGTTAAACAACCCTTCTGTAACCATACATTAGTCGAGACTGCTCTGGTTTGTTTGGTGATGTTCACCCCTTCAAGGACAATGGGAGGTAAAGGGACAAGACACACACGTTTTGTTTTTTTTTCTCGGGAGGCTCTCTCAGGATCAGCGGTGGAAAAGAAGCTGTCTGCTCTCTAGGACTGCTCCTTTTTTTCTCCCTTTCTTTGGACTTGTTTTTCCTCGAATTTTTTTTTCTTCGTCGTCTGAGAATTGGAGGATTCCCGTGGTGCGACAGGCGAGAAAGATCCTTCAGTGAACCAYCGGAGAGACTCTGAGCACCCCTCTGGGGGCCCCGGAGGGGTGGCTACTCCCAGGAGGGAAGAGAAAGGCTTTGGGATCAACAGCTGGTTCCACAGGTTTTTTTTTTTTTGTTTTTATAATTTTAAATAAATAGGTTTTTTTYCCTTTTCTTTTCACTTTCCTCTCTGTGGAAAAGTTTGTCTCCAGGACCCGGTTGGGGAAAAGAGAGAGTGAGAGGTTTGCTGGAACTTGGGAGTGTTTTGCTCCCATTAAATTCATTCAAACCACGACAGTGACAAAATAAATGATGGGGTTCTAAGCATTTTGCCTTTTCCTCAGGAAGAAGGGTGACCTTCATTTTGTGTGACCTTCCTTCAGAAATTACCTTTAATAAAACCTACAGAAATGATACCATCAGCAGTTGCACTGAAAAGAAACACTCAAAAAGGTAAAAAAAAAGAAAAAAGAAAATACTGCATGATGGAAACTGCTTCTTGCCTTCCCCTCCCACCCCCTGCCCCGGAAGGAAGGCATTATATTCATTTCAAGACTTCCTTTTCCTTGCTGATAAATCTATTTATTTATGAAATACTTATAAATTATTTATATAGCGGTTGCTTTTATCCTCGATATCTTCAGAATTACAAGGCTGCTGGCATCTTCTGGAGCTGGGTGATATTGTTCACTCTAACTGGGTAACGTTGTTCCCTGTCTGGACTAATGGGAACACTACACAAAACCATTTTATAATGCTAATTATAAAAACAGCAACGATCCAAAATAACCCACAGTATTAATATAATAAAAAGTAAGTCATTTGTAGAAGGTGAATTATTTTGCTGGGGCATGGCAAGCAGTAAATTTTTTTAATAACTGTCAATCAGCATTGAAAAAAAACCACCTTACACTGCATGTTTGTATTGTGTGTTATATTGCAATAAATCTGCTTGGTATTCCAGGGAATATTTAGGAGCAGACATATTTCCCAGCAGAGAATGAAGAGCTGGATAATCCCTCAGCTCCTAAACAGGTCAAGGCAAGCAGGAGGGAATACAGACACCCAATATTTGCACATCCATTTGTCATGTCAGCAGGAAACCAGCCCGTGCAGAGATGGCCAGAGCTGGGGCTGATTTCCTTTGTAACCACCACAGCTCCACAGGAATGTTCCCAACATTCAGCACCAGCCCCTTCCAGCCCCAGCACTCAGGAACCTGAGCTGGAGCTCGGCTCTTGTCCTTTGTGTGCTGCGGGTGTCGAGTTGCCCAACCCTGGGCTTTGTTTTCCTTCCCACTCTGCCAATTAAACCAGGTCCAGGTTTGAAATGAAGGAGCTTAGAATGAAGGAAATGTTCTATGTCTGCAGATAAATCACCACTGTGAAAACATTGAGCTGTCAGAAAATCCTAACACAGATCTGGGGCCTCCATGACACTAAAARTGTTAAGATTTTGGGTTCCTTTTCCATGTGGCACCAGTTATTCTTATTTAATCTGATTTAACTTCATGTAATAGACCACAGGAAGCCTGGTTCTTAACACAGCTGTCTTTAACCAAGACAATTTTGTTGATAAGCAGGCAATGGCTTTAATTTAACAAATAAAATCCTACACTTTGTAGGTGAAGGTATTTAAATAGTGTATCTCAAACAGTTCAGAACAGGTAGAACCMAAGTGTTACAGTGACATGCACTTACAGAAATTTCTTCTCCTTCAAGAAGTTCTTCTACAACAACCGTTTCTCCAGCTGCGCCAAAACTCTTATCCTACAGTAAAATAAAATCTCTTCAGTTCTGTTTCAATTTTAAACTATTGGAAATGCAGCAAGAAATATGTATTTTAATATAGCAAAAAATGCAGCACAGGTTTGAGACTGAATCTATTCTACCCCCAGGGATGTCAGCAATGGTAAAATCTCTGCTTTTAGAGAGATTTTGTTCATTCTTCAATAAATGCAGGGTTTATAGTGAATATTTTCACATTGCAGAGGGTATTTGTGATTACTGAGCAATTCCTCACACTCTACATTCTGAAATTCACCCAACAGCAATGACTTCAAATCTCCAATCTGCCTTTTTTCACTTGATAAAAAAGTGCAATTTTATACAATACGTGGGAAGGGAGACATATTTTCATATCCCAGTGCAATGCTTGGACACTGACTGCTTATTCTGGGTAATTAAGAGCAACCAGCTGACACGGACAAGGTGATTTTGGAGGTCTCTAGACTCTCTAACTTGTAGTTTTTGTGTTGTCAATGACCATAGACCTCCAAAACGTGACTGCAGGCCCCATGTCCTGACTCTTGAAGCACAAGTGTGTCAGAGAATGTCTCCCATGGATGACCAAAGCTCCATGGAATTTCAGGATGCAGTGCTGTTGACACCAGCTGAGGACCTGAGCTGGAGCCTCAGCTCTGTGTTCCTCACTGGTCAGATAAAATTAACTTCATTTGGCCTCACTTCAAACCTTGATGCTCCAAATATATTCATGGAATATCCTACCTCAACCTAAACTTCACTTGAAGTAATTCCACCAGAATCTGACTACACATTTAGGTCCTAATGGTGCTTGCAAAGATCCACCTCAATCACTGAGTTCATGTTCCTGCACTGTGAGACCTGTTGGATTGCAAAAGTCTCAAACAGTGAAAAAAAAAGGAACTGCATARATAAATAAGTGAAATAAGGGTGGGTTTTCATGAAGAATGATTTTATTTTAGCCTACAGGAACTGTGTCTCAAGCAATAAATACAACAGTTTCATAGCTGGACAGATAATGGGTGAAAGGGCTGATGTCTCATAGCCAAGCTCCTATTCTATGAAAYAAAGATTATCTTTGATGCTCTGAGGTGCTGAACAGCTGGCTTTGTGTAAGACATTCCTGCTCACCTGCATGATTTCAGTAACAGCTTTGCAAGCCTCTTCCTTGGTGGAAGCCACGATGACTCCTTTGCCAGCTGCCAGGCCACTGGCTTTGACAACCAAAGCAGGGAAGGGGGCACTGCCAAGGCACAGAACACACACTCAACACAAACAATCCTTCAAAGGCATTTGGAACATTTCAAGAGTTGAAACATCAAAACACTTCTCAGTTTTCCACAGCAACCTAATTGAATAATACRGAAATCACACCAAACTCCTGCCAACATGCTCTGCCTGAGCAGGGATTCTGCCTCTTTCCCCCACCACGGAATTTCCTGACTGTTCATTACTGYTTTCCATTCAGGAATTCACTCTTGCATCACCTGGGGTCACCTGGGCTGTACTGTGATGAGCAGACCATCAGTTGCTCAATAGCCCTCCAGKTTTTTTGGTGGAGAAAATGGACAAGAAGCCAGCACAGATGACTCTGGGCTGCTCGTTGCCTTTCCCCAGCAGGCAGACTGACAGAAAAATAACAGCTTGTCCTACATTCTCCTGTGAACTGAACACTGAACTTTCACTTTATTTTAGAGGAGGAGGAACCATTTTTATCAGACTTGCTGCAGTTTGAGAGAGTCACGGCAGGTGATCCTCTGAAACCTTTGCAGGTGTTCTATCACAAAGGTATTGACACATGAGCAATCAATTGATTGGTTTGGATATCCAGCACACTGTCAATAGGAATATTTGAAAAATGCCAGGAATTGTACCTGTTGATAAAGGCACATGCTGCTTTGGGGTCAGTGAAGGCTTTCCATCTGGCAGTGGGGATCTCATGGCGGTCCAGAAAGGCTTTGGCAAAGCTCTTGCTGGATTCCAGCTGAGCTGCCTTCGCTGTGGGGCCAAAACACTTGATCCCAGCCGCTGTCAAGTCATCCACAACTCCTAAACACAAAACATGTTATAAATCTCCAGATGATTTATGGGAGTCAGGCCAGCCAAGCCCAGGGGTGCACCAATTCCTCAGAGCAGGAATGCCAGGAGTAAGAAGTCATCTCCATGTCTGCAGTGCCTGCTTTCCTCGCTGGAACCAGGAGCAGGTAACCCTGCATCACTGGAGGCCCCCAGATGTGCTGGGTTTGGGAAGGGATGACAATCCCCCCTTTGTTATKATCCCTTTGATCTAAAAGGTCAACATGAGTCTTTTGTGAAGATTCCAAAAGACTTGAGCAGAAAAATTATCAGCGCATTTATAATTTTTTTTTTTACCAAGGCTCAAACGGTAATTATTTCAAAACATGAAAACTCCATAAAAAATCCAAAACTAGCTTTCTTGCTCGCACACTACCCTGCAGAAATTCCTTTTCACCTCAGCACAACTCTGAATTTCAGGGAAACTCCTCCAGAGGACCTGTTTCCATTTAGACTGGAGACACTGTTGAGTGATGCGAGATGAGAACTAACATTTAGATGAGAACTAATATTTACTTTTGCTCCTAAATGCTGAAGGCTGTGATTTCCAGCTTGCTTCTCTTACCAGCAGCAAGAGGGACCTCCGGACCGACCACCACCAGCCTGATGTCCTGATCCCTGCAGAACTGGGCAAGGGCAGCGTGGTCACTGACTGGAACAGCTGTTGGAGACACAAAGCAGGGGAAGATTCCATCCATGGGTGTTCCCAGCACTGAGTTACACGGAGCAGTCACCAGCCTCACCTTCTGCACTGCCAGGTCACTGGGAACCTGGGAGAGTGAGGCCCACCCTGACAGAACACTCACCCAAAACACCCCCAAACCCCAGGCAAAGGCTCTGCTTGGACATCCACTGTCACAGAGTCACAAACCACAGAAGCCTGGAATATCCTGAGCAGGAAGGGACCCCCAGGATCACCCGGTGCCACCCCTGTTCCTGCCCAGCCCCCCCAGCAATCCCAGCCTGTGCATCCCTGGCAGCGCTGTCCAAACGCTCCTGGAGCTCTGGCAGCCTCRGGGCCRTGCCCGTTCCCTGGGGAGCCTGGGCAGTGCCAGCACCCTCTGGGGACAGAAGAACCTTTCCCTGCTCTCCAGCCTGAGCCTGCCCTGGCCCTGTCCCTGTCCCAGAGCAGAGATCGGAGCTGTCCCCTCGCTGTCCCTCTGAGGAGCTGCAGCCCCCRGGGAGMTCTGCCCTYAGTCCCCTCTATTCCAGCAGGACAAGCCAAGGGACCTCAGCACTTCTTGTAGGGCTCCTCCAGACCCTACCCACCTTGCTCTTGAAGGTGAGAAAAATAGCTCTGGGATCCCCTGGGCTGCGACCCAGCAAACTGGTCTCACCCCTAGAAGCACCCTGTTTACCAGCACAAGCAGCATTGCAAAGAATGCAAGGAAAAAAAACCTCCCAAGGTAAAAAAAAAAATGATTTTCTTTCCAGCAAGTCTTCTCTCTGAGAAGGGTCCCCATGGAGCTTTACAGATGCGAAGCCAGGCTGGAAGGAGCTTGGAGAACCCTGGGGTAGAGGCAAGTATCCCTGCCCATGGGCTTTAAGGTCCCTTCTAACCCAAACCATTCCACAATGATGTGATTTTATGATCAAGGTGCCAGGAAGTTGTGGGGGATGAAACAAATGGCTGGTGGTAGAATTGCAATTCATCTATTTTGTTTTTTTCCTTCTTTCTGTAGTGCCATCTTAAACTGAGCCCTCTGAAACCAAGGGGAATCAGAATTTTTTTTTCCATTACGTGAACTTTATTAAGAAGGACACTGTGCTGTCACTAAGGTTGTTACAACCATACCCTTCCCAAAAACAAACATTCAATGTGACGACACTTGGAATGCCCCAAGCTGTGCAAGCAAAAGAAACGTCCTGCACCAAAGACAATAATGTCAATCTCATGGTCCAAAAGTTACGCAAAGACCCTGCAATTGCACTGCTTTTATCATGAATAAATAAAGCCAAGGTCTGCAGAGGATGGGAACACGGAGCCAGGGAGCCAAGAAAGAGATGAACCCAGCGAGGATTGGCTGCTTGTGCAGGGAGGAGACTGAACACACCAGGGCACGGTGCTGGCAAAGGGAGCACAGAATCCCAGGATCATCAGGGCTGGGAGAGCCCTTTGGGATCACCCAGTGCCACCCCAGCAGCACCAGCATCATCCCAAACCCTGTCCCCAAGGGCCACATCCAGACTTTTCCTGAACACTTCCAGAGACCGYGATTCCACCACCTCCCAGGGCAACTCATTCCAAGTCCTGACCACTCTGCAATGGAAAAAGTGTTTCCAGTCTCCAACCTGAACCTCCCCTGGTACAACTTAGGGCCATTTTCTCTCATCCTTTCCTTTGGGACATGGCAGAAGACTGGCAATACACTGGGAGCTGATGGTTTCCCCCAGGCAGTTTCTGGGGAGTGATGACAGAGGAGAGGACTTTGGTCAGTGCCCATTGTGCTCCTCCCATCCTGGATGAATAAAGTCATAGGATCAGAGAATCCACACTGGTTTGGGATGGGAGGGACATTAAAGCTCACCCCATTCCAAACCCCTGCCATGGCAGAGACACCTCCCACTGTCCCAGGCTGCTCCCAGACCCAATGTCCAGCCTGGCCTTGGGCACTCAAAGGGATCCAGGGGCAGCCACAGCTTCTCTGGGCACCCTGTGCCAGGGCCTCCCCACCCTCCCAGGGAACAATTCCTGCCACAAAATTTCCTGATTCCACAACAGAACCTGGATTTTGTTTATAGATTTACTCTATTCAGGTGGGGTGAGGGGAACACCCAGACTGAACACTAATAAAATCACCTCCTTGGCACCTCTTTAACAGCTCAATTATTTTGTTCCACCAACACTGGTAAGAAACAAAGGCATTTGACTTCCTCGTGCAACTGAAGCCAGTTGATTTCTGGCTCACAAGACAGCAAAACCAAAAGCACAACACACCTGTGCCAGGGCCTCCCCTGATYCCAGGGAACAATTCCTCCCAATACCCCATCTGTCCCTGCCCTCTGGCACTGGGAAGCCATTCCCCCTTGTCCTGCCACTCCATCCCTTATCCCAAGTCTCTCCCTAAGGAGGGAGAGGAAACAAACTGGAATTTACCCCAAAATTTCTTGCTGTAGGTCTGATCTACTCATGATATGAACAGTGAGTGTGCAACAAGCTTTACACAATGGGGAAATGYCCTGCCAACAAACAAGAAGGAACAAATCACATTGTTTATCCATGATTTTAGCTTTCCTCCCAAACATCATTTTGCTCAGGTTGTTGACTGAAAGGAGGCRTTTCTGTAAGCATGTTTGCTTAAAACAACAGCTGAACATTCCTTCAGAACCAGACAGGAGGACCTTGGACCAAGGCTTTCACAGGGGAGCTTGAATTTAAGAGTACRAGTTACACTGGGAGGTAAAATGTGGCAGAAGGAGGTGTCAGGATGGCAAAGTCCATGCACAGACACACCTATGTCTGTGTCTGCATTCAGSAAGCCATTCTCTGTGCCTCTGCACCAAAACTGCCCTGACAATCCAATCAAATTGAATGTAAACCTRTATTGGGGCACGCCACCTAAATCCCTCTTTAATGCTGGAAACAATTACCAGCTCAGATCAACCACAAAAAAAAATTCCTGACTTGAATACAGGCAAAGTTTGAAAGATTTGAGGTTATTTATAATTTTCAGCTCACTTTTGCATGTTTCAGTAATCACCTGAGACCCAGAGCTGCAATGCTAATTAAAGGCAATTTCATGGCCCATGAAGGGAGGATGAACTTTCTGAGCCAAATCTTGATTATCTTGAAAAATCCCCAGAAACAAGGGAAGGAGTTCCCCAGATATTTTCAGATATCACAAATATTGTTGCCCACACGACATAACAGGCCTCATATGCTTCTGTAAAGCAGTTTCCGTGAGTTAAATTTTCAGTTAAAAGAATTTTCC
Source organism: Malurus melanocephalus (assembly GCF_030028575.1). Lineage (NCBI taxonomy): Eukaryota > Metazoa > Chordata > Aves > Passeriformes > Maluridae > Malurus > Malurus melanocephalus. The sequence continues at coordinate 102,442 of NW_026623855.1, read as the reverse complement.
ACCCTGAGTTAAATGAAGGCCCCTGAAATCCTGAACAGGTGAGATAGATTCTTTCCTTAAAAAAAAACATAAGTCAAAGTCTTCATAAATTCTAGGTTCTTTTTGGGTGGCTGAATATTTCTCTCCCAAAGCACAGGTGTAGAACAAAATGATTTATTCCATATGGGAGATTTATTGGACCTGGCTTGAGCTCAAGCATCTTCCACTGGAACTGCAATGTTTTTTATGGAATGAAAGAGAGAAAATCACAGGGGGGGGGGTTTAAAAAGGCACAGCTTGAAAAAAAAAATGCTGTAATTCCCATTCCACGGGCCCTGCAGCCTGGCACTGACTCCATTTAGCACAAGAGTAAAGGGTTTTTTTTTGACTTTCTGGTCTTGTCAAGCTCTTCCTTCCAAGCCTCTCATCAGAGTCCCAACAGAGCAAAAAACTACTCAAGATGCTGTGACTGCTCAAAGAAATTAAGGTCAAAGTTCTTTAAAAAGCCTGTAATGGAGCATTTCAGTGGCATTCTATACAATAATTACCTGCTGTACAAGAACCTGGCAGGATTCATGCTTCCACATGAGACAGCAACACAAAAACTACTCCCACACCAATACAAGTGCAGAAAATGTATGTGTATAATCCATGTTCACATGCATCCTATGTTTACTAGAATTCCATATTTTATTACGTGTTCTGAAGGGAAAACTGAACTCTCAGGTGGGTTAAAGCCACCAAATCTGCATCTGTTATGTAAAAGACACAGGAGTCTCTGTGGTTTGTGATTCCCTGGGTGCCAGCACCTCAGACCAGAGTTTTTTTGAAATGCAGCACCAAATTTTGGATGCTCAATTTGCAACATCTGAAGCTTGATTTCTCAAAACTAATAACCATGGAAGGTTTTAATTATAGCCAGAGCTTAGTATGTTAAACAAGGAGTTCAAACCAGGCAGTCAGTACACAGAGAGAAATATTTGAAAACAACCTTGATTTCTTAAGGTCACTAAAACAAAGGAATGGATTAATTTTTACAGTGACAGAGTGTTCTTGCCACAGGTTGTGGGGATTGTGGGGTTTCAACACACTTCTGAGAGCAAGGGAGGGAATTCAGGTGGGAACCACAGCAATTGTCCTGAGCTGGATTCCCCGAGGGACAGCTCTGGTTGAATCCTTCAAACCGCTAAACAATGAGATATCATAGCTGAGATCTTATAAAATTAATTGTACCGCTTATACAAGGCTTTGTTCAGACTTCTTTTTTCCTTCTTAACTACATCTAAAGTCTAGTTCATATGCCCAAAACATTAAAAAATTATAATCCATCATCATCATCATCATCATCATCATCATCATCATCATCATTATCATCATCATCTTTTCATATTACCAGCTGTGATTTCAGCTCAACAACTTCCTGATTGAGTTATCAAATTTTGAAATGGAATGGTTTTGATTTTACCTGAATTGGAGATTTTTCCATTGTCAGCTGTCCCTGCATTTCCTGGAGCCACAAACACGTGTTTCACATGGGGGGACTGGGCCAGCTTCCAGGCCAGGGCGTGYTCTCTGCCTCCACTGCCGATCACCAGCACCCGCTCAGCCATGGCTCTGCAGGAAACCAGGACACAGATGGAATTAGCTGAGGGAGGTGAGGAAAGCAAGAGCTTCAGGACCACCAAGGGCTGGAGAACATCATTAGATGTGATACACATTAAACCTTCAAGGCTGAACTGCCCAAGAGCACAGCAGGAACCTGTCAGGAAACCCATCCCAGGTTTGATTTAGTCACATTGAAATCGGCTCRCAGTTATACAGAAATCTGGGATAGAGGAAAAACTCCGAGGAGTGACCAGGCTGGGATTTTCAGCCAAGAGAATCACAGAAACCCAGAAGAGTTTGGGTTGGGAAGGGACCTTAAAGCCCATCCAGTGCCACCCYTGCCATGGGCAGGGACACCTCCCACTGTCSCAGGCTGCTCCCAGCCCCAATGTCCAGCCTGGCCTTGGRCACTGCCAGGGATGAGGGRTCCACAACCTCTATGGGCAACAATTGCTTGGAGAATCCAAGTCAGCAAAGGTCAAAGCCCTCATGATACACTGACTATATGAACACGGAGTGTTTGCAGCTGGATAGAGCCACACAAGAGTATTTAGAGGCAATGCCTGAAAAGTTCTGAACACCTCACRATAAGGAAAGGCTCCAAGCAGTGAGACAATAAATAACTTCTAGCTCTAGCTTGGAAAGAACARCCATGAGGCCAGCAACAGGTGGCATTAATAAAGGAGCTCACTCAGACAAGGTAGTGTGGCCTATCCACTCCCCTCTCCTGTTCCAGTGAGGTTTGGGAAAACACCTGGACATTCTGCTGGCCAGTGGGAGTGGGCCCATGGGTGACCACGTCATCACCTGGGTGTGCACACACAGCTTACGCACATGGGACCCACAGCAAGAGTACAAGGTGTTCTTTGAGCAGCTCTGGGAGCCTCTGCTCTCTGAGATTCACTTCTGTGGGTACTCTCCACATATTCACTGATGGAGGAGTTCATTGACAAAACCCACTGAAATTCAGAAAGTAGTAAAGAAAGAAAGGAAGGAAGGACATAATTTATGAAAATGAATTGTGTATGCTTTTAATTTGAGCTAAAACAATTAGGGTTGGGTTGGAAGGCACACCAAAGCCCATCCAGTGCTACCCCTTGCATGGCAGGGACACCTCCCACTGTCCCAGGCTGCTCCCAGCYCCAATGTCCAGCCTGGCCTTGGGCACTCAAAGGGATCCAGGGGCAGCCACAACTTCTCTGGGCACCCTGTGCCAGGGCCTGCTCACCCTCCCAGGGAACAATTCCTGCCCAATATCTCATCTGGCCCTGCTCTCTGGCCCTGGGAAGCCATTCCCTGGCTCCTGTCCCTGCAGCCCTTGTCCCCAGTCCCTCTCCAGCTCTCCTGGAGCCCCTTCAGGCCCTGGCAGGGGCTCTGAGCTCTCCCTGGATCCTTCCCTTCCCCAGGTGAGCACCCGCAGCTCTCCCAGCCTCGCTCCAGAGCAGAGGCTGCAGGGATCACCTCCCATTCCCTGGGGGAGGAACAGAGCCCAGATAAGAGTTTAGGACAAAATAAACCACGAGTGTCCCTGATGTAATCCCAGCACGTGTCACACACCACCCCAGGTCCCTGACCCCACGTGTCCAGTGCCCCAAGTTGAGCTCAGAGACCCCTCCCTTTGCAGGAGGACAAGAGAGGATGACAACACAAAATACATCTTAGCMAAGAAAAGGGGGAAAAAATCAACAAAATCCAACAGATTTCTAAGGGAAAAGCAAAAAYGGTCCAAAGCAGATTTTCAGATAAGTCAGGGATATGCCTTTCCCTCACATCAGCTGCTACAGCTTGACTTGACTAAAGCTGCCCTGATGAGGCAAAATATCTGGATTAGGTAAAATACCCAGAGCGAATAAAGTCAAAATAWACATGGGTAGAAGGATAAAATATAGAAAATTAACACTGAGTCACTTGCTATCAACTAAACTCACCAGAGGTAACCTTTAATGGGTGTTTCATGCTTGCGGAGACTAACAGATTTCTGATTCAGTGTTGGGCCAAATACAGATATTACGAAGTTACAGACATGTTTTAATAATAAAACTACATGATTACCTAAAACAAAAAGCCTCAGGTTAGGCTAAGAATGATTGACTATGGTAYAGATGCTTGGGAAAGCACATTATGCTCAACTTTTATACTACAAATCAAGCAAGAAGAAAAGAGAAAAGAATAAGGGATACAACAAAGGGATAAGTTAGATAAAGACAGTAATATAATAGCAATGTAGAAGAACATCTATCACATGGTAGGCAGATGTCCCCTTGAAGTTAAACAAGCATTGTCAGTGGTGGGCAGAGCCAGTCACCACTAAGTGTTTTTAAGACGAATTTTATCAGTACTAAGTTGAACTACATACAACATAATTTTCTAAAAAAATAATTAAAACTTTTAACTTTTAAAATTATATAAGTTTTTAATTTAAAACTTTTAACTTTTAAACCAGAATGATTGAAACCAGTGATTTAAAGGCATACTCACTCTGTGTTATGTTTTACCGGCTGGGGAGAGCAGGACTCAGGAGATCAGAGGCRCAAAGGGAGCAGAGATTGGCAGCCCCTGGTTAAAATGTTCCTGTCCCAACAATCCCGCCCCACCAATGACCCTGCAGCCAGCCAATGGACAGGCAACTCCAGCCATTCCAACTGGGAACAGGGACAGAAGCTTCCCCACAAGTGGTCTAGGAGTGAAAAGCAAAACCTTTGCACAACAGAAGATCATCCTGTTGCTTCTAAACAGCAAAACAAATTCTATCCCATCCCAGGGTTGGTTTCTGTTCAGTTAAAGCTGTTCATTAATCAGCTTGTGAACATTCTCTTTGTATCTAAAAATTAGGATCTGCACCTTCGCAATACAAAAAATTAGTCTACGTAATCAACAGTATGAAAAATAAAGGTATGATGCAAATTATCATGGCAYGGTTTAGTTGGAGGGAACTTAAAACCCATCCAGTGCCACCCCTGCCATGGCAGGGACACCTCCCACTGTCCCAGGCTGCTCCCAGCYCCAATGTCCAGCCTGGCCTTGGGCACTCAAAGGGATCCAGGGGCAGCCACAGCTTCTCTGGGCACCCTGT